>NW_026971417.1:0-31157 GCF_963678635.1 Symsagittifera roscoffensis | reverse complement strand
GTTAGTTAGTTAGTTAGTTAGTTAGTTAGTTAGTTAGTTAGTTAGTTAGATAGTTAGTTAGTTAGTTAGTTAGTTAGTTAGTTAGTTAGTTAGTTAGTTAGTTAGTTAGTTAGTTAGTTAGTTAGTTAGTTAGTTAGTTAGTTAGTTAGTTAGTTAGTTAGTTAGTTAGTTAGTTAGTTAGTTAGTTAGTTAGTTAGTTAGTTAGTTAGTTAGTTAGTTAGTTAGTTAGTTAGTTAGTTAGTTAGTTAGTTAGTTAGTTGGTTAGTTAGTAAGTTAGTTAGTTAGTTAGTTAGTTATTTACTTAGTTAGTTAGTAATTTAGTTGGTTAGTTAATTAGCTAGTTAGATAGTTAGAAATTTAGTTATTCAGCTAAGTAGTTAGTTTGTTAATTATTGAGTTGTTAGTCATATGTAAGTTAGTCAGTTAGTTAGTTAGTTAGTTAGTTAGTTAGTTAGTTAGTTAGTTAGTTAGTTAGTTAGTTAGTTAGTTAGTTAGTTACTTAGTTAGTTAGTTAGTTAGTTAGTTAGTTAGTTAGTTAGTTAGTTAGTTAGTTAGTTAGTTAGATAGTTAGTTAGTTAGTTAGTTAGTTAGTTAGTTAGTTAGTTAGTTAGTTAGTTAGTTATTTAGTTAGTTAGTTAGTTAGTTAGTTAGTTAGTTAGTTAGTTAGTTAGTTAGTTAGTTAGTTAGTTAGTTAGTTAGTTAGTTAGTTACTTAGTTAGTTAGTTAGTTTGTTAGTTAGTTAGTTAGTTAGTTAGTTAGTTAGTTAGTTAGTTAGTTAGTTAGTTAGTTAGATAGTTAGTTAGTTAGTTAGTTAGTTAGTTAGTTAGTTAGTTAGTTAGTTAGTTAGTTAGTTAGTTAGTTAGTTAGATAGTTAGTTAGTTAGTTAGTTAGTTAGTTAGTTAGTTAGTTAGTTAGTTAGTTAGTTAGTTAGTTAGTTAGTTAGTTAGTTAGTTAGTTAGTTAGTTAGTTAGTTAGTTAGTTAGTTAGTTAGTTAGTTAGTTAGTTAGTTAGTTAGTTAGTTAGTTAGTTAGTTAGTTGGTTAGTTAGTAAGTTAGTTAGTTAGTTAGTTAGTTATTTACTTAGTTAGTTAGTAATTTAGTTGGTTAGTTAATTAGCTAGTTAGATAGTTAGAAATTTAGTTATTCAGCTAAGTAGTTAGTTTGTTAATTATTGAGTTGTTAGTCATATGTAAGTAAGTCAGTTAGTTAGTTAGTTAGTTAGTTAGTTAGTTAGTTAGTTAGTTAGTTAGTTAGTTAGTTAGTTAGTTAGTTAGTTAGTTAGTTACTTAGTTAGTTAGTTAGTTAGTTAGTTAGTTAGTTAGTTAGTTAGTTAGTTAGTTAGTTAGTTAGTTAGATAGTTAGTTAGTTAGTTAGTTAGTTAGTTAGTTAGTTAGTTAGTTAGTTAGTTAGTTAGTTAGTTAGTTAGTTAGTTAGTTAGTTAGTTAGTTAGTTAGTTAGTTAGTTATTTACTTAGTTAGTTAGTAATTTAGTTGGTTAGTTAATTAGCTAGTTAGATAGTTAGAAATTTAGTTATTCAGCTAAGTAGTTAGTTTGTTAATTATGGAGTTGTTAGTCATATGTGAGTTATTCAGTTAGTTAGTTAGTTAGTTAGTTAGTTAGTTAGTTAGTTAGTTAGTTAGTTAGTTAGTTAGTTAGTTAGTTAGTTAGTTAGTTAGTTAGTTGTTTAGTTAGTTAGTTGTTTAGTTAGTTAGTTTTTTAGTTAATTAGTTAGTTAGTTAGTTAGTTAGTTAGTTAGTTAGTTACTTAGTTAGTTAGTTAGTTAGTTAGTTAGTTAGTTAGTTAGTTAGTTAGTTAGTTAGTTAGTTAGTTAGTTAGTTAGTTAGTTAGTTAGTTAGTTAGTTATTTAGTTAGTTAGTTAGTTAGTTAGTTAGTTAGTTAGTTAGTTAGTTAGTTAGTTAGTTAGTTAGTTAGTTAGTTAGTTAGTTATTTAGTTAGTTAGTTAGTTAGTTGGTTAATTAGTTGGTTAGTTAGTTAGTTAGTTAGTTAGTTAGTTAGTTAGTTAGTTAGTTAGTTAGTTAGTTAGTTAGTTAGTTAGTTAGTTAGTTAGTTATTTAGTTAGTTAGTTAGTTAGTTAGTTAGTTAGTTAGTTAGTTAGTTAGTTTTTTAGTTAGGTAGTTAGTAAGTTAGTTAGTTTTTTAGTTAGGTAGTTAGTTGATTGATTAGTTATTTACTTAGTTAGATAGTTAGATAGTTAGTTAGTTAGTTGGCTAGTTAGTTAGTTAGCTATTTAGTTAGTTATTTAGTCGTTTATTATTATAGTTAGTTAATTTGCTATCACGTTATTCAGCCAGTTAGTAAGTTTTTTAAGTTGTTAGATGTTCAGTTAGTTTGTTAGATGAATAATTTTTAATTATCTAAGCAACTTTTACAGTTATTTATCTAGTTAGTTATTGCATTAATTAAATGATTTGTTTTTCAATTGATTAGGTTGTTTGTGAATTTGTTGCTTAAAAAAACCGTTCGAAGTTATCTTCAATTATTGTTTTTAAAGAGGTTTTCTCAAGTTTCTTAACTCTTTTGGTTTTTGTCAGGACCTCTTTTTTTCCAGGTTCGTTAAACTTAAATTTAGCCAGTTTTTTATTGAGTTAGTTATTTAGTCAGTTGGTTGGTTAGTTAAGATAGTAAGTTAGAGTTAGTTAGTTAGTTAGTTAGTTAGTTAGTTAGTTAGTTAGTTAGTTAGTTAGTTAGTTAGTTAGTTAGTTAGTTAGTTAGTTACTTAGTTAGTTAGTTAGTTAGTTAGTTTGTTAGTTAGTTAGTTAGCTAGTTAGTTAGTTAGTTAGTTAGTTAGTTAGTTAGTTAGTTAGTCAGTTGGTTAGTTAGTTAATTAGTTAGTTAGTTAGTTAGTTAGTTAGTTAGTTAGTTAGTTAGTTAGTTAGTTAGTTAGTTAGTTAGTTAATTAGTTAGTTAGTTAGTTAGTTAGTTAGTTAGTTAGTTAGTGAGTTAGTTAGTTAGTTAGTTAGTTAGTTAGTTAGTTAGTTTAGTTAGTTAGTTAGTTAGTTAGTTAGTTAGTTAGTTAGTTAGTTAGTTAGTAGGTTAGTTAGTTAGTTAGTTAGTTAGTTAGTTAGTTAGTTAGTTAGTTACTTAGTTAGTTAGTTAGTTTTTTAGTTAGTTAGTTAGTTAGTTAGTTAGTTAGTTAGATAGATAGTTAGATAGTTAGTTAGTTAGTTAGTTAGTTAGTTAGTTAGTTAGTTAGTTAGTTAGTTAGTTAGTTAGTTAGTTAGTTAGTTAGTTAGTTAGTTAGTTAGTTAGTTAGTTAGTTAGTTAGTTAGTTAGTTAGTTAGTTAGTTAGTTAGTTAGTTAGTTAGTTAGTTAGTTAGTTAGTTAGTTAGTTAGTTAGTTAGTTAGTTAGTTAGTTAGTTAGTTAGTTAGTTAGTTAGTTAGTTAGTCAGTTAGTTAGTTAGTTAGTTAGTTAGTTAGTTAGTTAGTTAGTTAGTTAGTTAGTTAGTTAGTTAGTTAGTTAGTTAGTTAGTTAGTTAGTTAGTTAGTTGGTTAGTTAGTTAGTTAGTTAGTTAGCTAGTTAGTTAGTTAGCTAGCTAGTTAGTTAGTTAGTTAGTTAGTTAGTTAGTTAGTTAGTTAGTTAGTTAGTTTTTTAGTTAGGTAGTTAGTTGATTGATTATGTAGTTACTTAGTTAGATAGTTAGTTAGTTAGTTAGTTAGTTAGTTAGTTAGTTAGCCAGTTTTTTAGTGAGTTGTATATTTTTTCAGTTGGTTGGTTAGTTAGTTAGATAGTAAGTTAGTTAGTTAGTTAGCTAATTAGTTAGTTAGTTAGTTAGTTAGTTAGTTAGTTAGTTAGTTAGTTAGTTAGTTAGTTAGTTAGTTAGTTAGTTAGTTAGTTAGTTAGTTAGTTAGTTAGTTAGTTAGTTAGTTAGTTAGTTAGTTAGTTAGTTGGTTAGTTAGTTAAATAGTTAGTTCGTTAGTTAGTTAGTTAGTTAGTTAGTTAGTTAGTTAGTTAGTTAGTTAGTTAGTTAGTTAGTTAGTTAGTTAGTAGGTTAGTTAGTTAGTTAGTTGGTTAGTTAGTTAGTTAGTTAGTTAGTTAGTTAGTTAGTTAGTGAGTTAGTTAGTTATTAGTTAGTTAGTTAGTTAGTTAGTTAGTTAGTTAGTTAGTTAGTTAGTTAGTTAGTTAGTTAGTTAGTTAGTTAGTTAGTTATTTAGTTAGTTAGTTAGTTAGTCAGTTAGTTAGTTAGTTAGTTAGTTAGTTAGTTAGTTAGTTAGTTAGTTAGTTAGTTAGTTAGTTAGTTAGTTAGTTAGTTAGTTAGTTAGTTAGTTAGTTAGTTAGTTAGTTAGTTAGTTAGTTGGTTAGTTAGTTAGTTAGTTAGTTAGTTAGCTAGCTAGTTAGTTAGTTAGTTAGTTAGTTAGTTAGTTAGTTAGTTAGTTTTTTAGTTAGGTAGTTAGTTGATTGATTATGTAGTTACTTAGTTAGATAGTTAGTTAGTTAGTTAGTTAGTTAGTTAGTTAGTTAGTTAGCCAGTTTTTTAGTGAGTTGTATATTTTTTCAGTTGGTTGGTTAGTTAGTTAGATAGTAAGTTAGTTAGTTAGTTAGCTAATTAGTTAGTTAGTTAGTTAGTTAGTTAGTTAGTTAGTTAGTTAGTTAGTTAGTTAGTTAGTTAGTTAGTTAGTTAGTTAGTTAGTTAGTTAGTTAGTTAGTTAGTTAGTTAGTTAGTTAGTTAGTTAGTTAGTTAGTTAGTTAGTTGGTTAGTTAGTTAAATAGTTAGTTCGTTAGTTAGTTAGTTAGTTAGTTAGTTAGTTAGTTAGTTAGTTAGTTAGTTAGTTAGTTAGTTAGTTAGTAGGTTAGTTAGTTAGTTAGTTGGTTAGTTAGTTAGTTAGTTAGTTAGTTAGTTAGTTAGTTAGTTAGTGAGTTAGTTAGTTATTAGTTAGTTAGTTAGTTAGTTAGTTAGTTAGTTAGTTAGTTAGTTAGTTAGTTAGTTAGTTAGTTAGTTAGTTAGTTAGTTAATTAATTAATTATTTAGTTAGAAAAGTAGTTGATTAGTTAATTAGTTAGGTAGTTAGTTATATACTTAGTTAGTTAGTTAGTTAGTTAGTTAGTTAGTTAGTTAGTTAGTTAGTTAGTTAGTTAGTTAGTTAGTTAGTTAGTTAGTTAGTTAGTTAGTTAGTTAGTTAGTTAGTTAGTTAGTTAGTTAGTTAGTTAGTTGGTTATTTACTTAGTTAGTTAGTTATTTAGTTGGTTAGTTAATTAGCTAGTTAGATAGTTAGTTAGTTAGTTAGTAGTTAGTTAGTTGGTTAGTTAGTTAGTTATGGAACCTGATCTAAATTATGTTCAATTATTTATAAATTAGACATTTAACCATTGTAAAGTATTTAATATTAACCAATCACAATCCATCTTACTAACAACCCTCTTATTTGTAAGTGCTGAAATTACTTTAAATTTCAGCAGCAGATAGATTTGAATTTAACTTAGAAAATAGTTGCCTCTCCTAAGTACTTCAGCAGCCGCAACAATACCAGTATACTCTAGATCTATTGAGCCTAGCAGAGACTAGTTAAACACCCTGAGACTAGTAGTAATAAGAGTAAGATTAGGATCGGTATTAGACTAAGAAGTTGCACGAATCTATCCGGCCGAAAATAAGATAGCGTGACGAGCAGACGGTGTACCCTATCCGAAATTACTCTATGAGATAAGCAACCCATACATAACTCATCTGGTGCGACCATAAGTCTCGAACAAGACCTTAAAAAGCGAATTAGCTTAGAACTAACAAAAAATTAGATTGGAAAATAGACAGAAACATTTTCAAAATGTTTACGATAATAATTTAATTGGATGGTCTCTACGACTCAATAGATCAAAACCACTCTTCCGAACAATACTAGAACAACGACGTATTGGAAACAGACCTCGGACAAGAGACGACATACGACTACGGAGACGGAGAAACTTACCAAATAGTTTCATGATCGTACGGCAAAAGCCACAACAAACTTTTTTATTTAGAATAATAACGGCAATGATTTTAGATTTTCATTCGCAAACGAAAAGTTATTGGAGGACATCTTCAATGCATCTACCAGGCGCTAAATAAATTACTAATGTTCAATAAAGATTGATAAAAACATCACTAATCGTTTCTTCAACTGCAGTACTATATGAAACATATTTTAAAATTAATTTATTTCAAATAAAAATAAAACTTAGTAGCATGACAATAAATCGTTAGTAAACATCAATTATCTTGTTGTTCCAGCTTCATCACCTAAACATAACAGCCATCATAACTAAACTAACTTCATCAAAACTAAAAGTCACAAATTGTTTTTTCAAAATTTTAAATTTTATATTTCTTAAACCTAAAACTTTTTAATCTTAAGCCCGATCATCAAGGCTTATCCTTGGATCTTATTTACTTTTCTATCCTTAATTTTAATTCTGATCATCAAGGCTTATCCTTGGATCAAAAGAACAATTTTGTTTTCCCCCACCCACTTATCAAGTGTCTAACGACCTCAAATGTCGATCCATTCTCCATCCTTTTCAAAAGACCCAGGACTAATAGAAATTTTTCAAACACTAACCATTCAAATTAGGCTAAACAGTGAAGAACTTCGGTTATTCATCCTTCACTTGACCCCTCCTCTTATGCGACCCAGGAAAATCTTAGAATTAGTAAGTTTAAAATATTATCTAACGAACTACTTGCGTTCTAATTATACCTGAACCTTGTGGATCGATTTACTATTCTCCAACCCTTGAACACAACCACTACCCCTAAGTAAGATTAAGTAAGTTAGCACCTTAGCTTATATTAGCCACGAGAAAGTAAAAAATCATTCTTCGGAATCGATATACCTTTCTCTCCAACGCTGAATAAAAAGACCCAGGCTAAGCTAACCAAAAAATCGTAAGGACTAACAGTCTAGGAAATTAAAACCACCTGTAAACAACCTTGCATCCATCATCCTAAACCTTTTATCATTAAAAAATCTAGGAAATAAACAAACAATCGTCATACACAATTGTCAAATTGAAAATCAAAAATACGATCTTGTTATAACCCCGCATACACAAACAATTGAATACATTCACACAAAACGGCAAACACTAAAAAGAACAATTCAAAGAAAAAAAGACAGATAACAAGAAAAAGATTTTCAAAAAACCGAAATGCATTTTCCGACTCAGAAGTCAGTAGTCTCGACGCACTATACAAGGTAGAAGACTCAATAAATCAATCTTATCCACTTCAGGATTCAGTATATTTTTCCGACTCAGAAACAACTACAATTTCCTCGAAAAAAAGGAAAAAATAGAATAAAAAAGAAACACAAACACAAACAAGTACATCTATACAATTAGAGTCAACCAATCACACACATTAACAATTATCTATTAACAGTCATCAAACGCAAAGATGAGCAACACTCAAAGTGAAGAAAGTATCGATTACGAACAAGCATTCCCTTTCATTATAGACTCAATATTCACAAATGAAGTTTTTGCTATAATATACACAATTTTAAATATATTAGAATCAACAGAAGCCCAAAGTACATCACCAATTCAGACATCTAGACACACAAAAGTTAGAAATGAAATGCATTTTCTACATTTTTATACGCAATTCGTGAAAATGTTTACAATAATGATGTTTCGCAAAATTCCAAACACGATTTACAAAAAATACTAGCATGTTTTATAATTGATTATTTCACACATAATTTAGATTTAATTAGCCAAGCAAGAGAAAATTTCAGACCTCAAAGTAACACTGACGACACAGTCATTCACGAACAATCAGATTATGTTTGGGACCCCGATTGGTCTCATCCATTATTTATAAACTTCCCAAATGATATTTCAAGTCAAGCTATAGACACAATATCTGTTCACCCAGATTTTATAAAAATAATACCATTAACAATTGACGCCACACCAATAAATTTTTGCCCGATACACAACACAACAGTTTAAATTCAACGGTTATACATAATGAAAACCTCAATGGACCTGAAAATCTTACACAGCAGGATATTCAAACACCATCACAGTTCATAAATGAAGAAATTGTCCACACGACAAACAATAACAACTACCCAACAAAGTATCTCACCAATACATCCAAATTTAACAACACCAAAAAATAAAAAAGCAACATCACCACAAATAACATTACATTCAACTGTAAAACCTTCAGCCACTCTAGCCCCTAAATTTTCACAAATGGATTATCAAACATTTAGACCAATGACAAGACCACCAAAACCAAGAAAAACATTCACAAGAAATAATTTTGCAGAACACAATTATAATTACACATATCCACCAAAATCACACTACCCCCCACGAAAACCTAATAATAATCATGTATATTCTCACTATTGGGATAAACCAACGACAACAAACAATTCAGTAAATTTTCAACCTAATCAGCATCCTACACAGGATCATAGTGAAATTTATCCATTCTTCCAACAAGATAAAAATAGACAACAAACATCTCATCATACGGATTATGTATCATCTGACGATGATCATTTACCAGATATTTTTGAGCCATACATGCAAGAGTATCGTACACAAAAACCACGACGCACTCGATATAAAAGAATTTTTCCTGAAAATCCACTAAATTTACAAAATCAACAACCAAAAATGCCAAATCCATATAATACACAACCTTTTCAACCGATACAACCACAAAATCCAATAACAATGCATTCGTATCAACCAAACCAAATGCAAAATGAAATCCCATTACCATATTATCTACAACAACATGAAATCACAAAAAATCAATTGTCAAATTTTTCACAAATACCAAACGCCTCAGAATCACTACAATTGACGATAAACCCATATCTCATGGGAGGATCATCAATAACATCAAATAAACCACTCATGGTATTTACAGGAACAGACCCTGAATACTCTGTAGAAGATTACTTAAACGCAGTCACAGCAAATTTAATTTTGAATATAGGACCTGAACCAATAAATACACCACTCCATCAAAATTGGATACATCGCCGCACAGCGTTAATACAAACAACATTAGATGGAGCAGCACAAAAATGGTTCTCAGTACTACCTATAGAAATAAAATCAGATTGGAAAAGATTCACACAAGAATTTTCGAAAAAGTTTGATTCTGAAAGAAACAAACAACATCAAAAGTGTTTTGCAATGAAATTCGCAGATTACCAAACGAAACAATAAAAAGTTAGCAGTTAGAATCGAAACACTAGTTCGAAAAGCATATTCACTTAATACACATGATTATAAAAATACAAAAATGACAGAATTCCTAATGATGACCTTAACACCACAATTAAGGAAAATTGCTATAAAGAAAAGAGCATCTCATCATTCCTCAATTCGAGAACCAGATCTAAATTTCAGAAAACTAGTCGATAAATTAAAACAAGCAGAAATCACAATGAAACTCGAAGAAATCGAAAATTTAAAATTGCAATATGTTAATCATATTGAAACACAAACTACGCATATTAACAATAGACAGGAATCAGACATAACCCTAACCCATCTGAAAAATCACTGAAATTTTAAACATCTATGAAAAGAACCCAAATTGAAAAGGCAAACCTTCTTTTAAGAAATGGTGTAATTATTGTCGACGATACGGACACATTATCTCTGAATGTAGACAAAAACAGCAAGACAACCAACATAAACCTCAAAAACCCAAAGAACCAAATAAATCATTTTATCATTACATGACCAAAGATTAAAATCTACCAAACAAAAATGTATATAGTAATAATAGCTCTGGAAAACCGCTTCCAAGCAACCAAAACTATTCTCGGAATCAATCACCATATAACTCTAGTTATAGAGGTAGATCACCCGAACAAAGAAATTCACGAAATTTCTCACAAAATAGATATAGTCGATCAAATAGTCGAAACAACTACCCACGATCAAACTCAAACTCAACACAATTTGTTTCAGCATCCAGTTACCACTCAAACAGAAATAAACATTATTCAAACAATCAATCACGAAATTCATTGTAATAGAAATAGAAACTATTCAAATAATAGAAATAGAAACTATTCAAACAATAGAAATAGAAGCTATTCCAACAATCGTAATAATACTTATCCAAACAAAAGATCACGGAAAAACTCATACAACAGACCAAACTATCAAAGATCAAATGACAATCAACACAATACACCGAAACACCAAAGACAAATTAATCAAGTACAAACAAATGAAGAAATAACTTCAGACCCCCCAGGTATCAATAAAACAGAAAATATCGAGTTACAAGTAAATCACATAAATTGCGAATCAACAGACAGTGAAAGTGATACAGGTAATAATTTTTTAATTAATATGATATCTGTCGAAAACGACTATGATTCAGTCACATATGAAGAACCTTTTAGTTCACAAATATATGAAAATCAGTTAGAACTTCTCAATAACTACTATTTAGGACCAAATAGTAATAATACACGAACCACCCAGGAAGTACACAAAGTTAACACGGAAAATTCACTTGACAAAGAAAAAGTACAAAGCTAAACTACAAACCACATATATGTCAAAACATACAAAAATAACAGCCACGAGAAAAATTTTGGACAATTCCATTCCTCTTAGAAAGCCCCAAAAACAAAGAATTTCAACCGCCAGATCTTGAAATTGATTTTTAATTGACTCAGGCGCAGAATCAAATATCATCAATATTCCTACATGGAATGAAATCAGATTATTACATCCAAAATTAAAACCTTTAGAAATATCTAGTAAGTTAGCAACAGCACAAGGATCGATGTTAACAAAATATGGAAAAAATTCAATTATTCCTTGTTCCCACAAGAACAATGGAACAAAACAAAACTCTAATTAAACCATTCAAACAAACATTTCACATTACCGATATTAAGCATAATTTTATAGGCATACCATTTATTACTAAGTATATACCAACAATAAATATTTTAAATAGTAAGTTGACACATAAAAGATAAATATACAAAAATAAAGAACACCGCTTTAACATTTTTCCAAAGACTAAACAAACAACCACCATTTTTTTCAAAATTCTACCCAATTTATAATCAAGAATGAAGAGACCTGAAGCCACTATCAGGAACTGTCTACAAATTCTCCATAAAACAGGTTCATCAAAATAACACAAATCAAAATAGACAACAACTCTTTATGTCAGATTTTGAACTCAGACCAATTCACAAATTTTTCAAAATAACAATATCATCAATAAAAAATGCAAAGAACATTAATTCCGACATTATTTCACTACACATATATAATAACACACCAAACAAACAAACATTACCTTTAGGATTAATAGGATATTGCAAAACAAACGCAACAACTTCACCTGTAAAAGAAACAGCATACAGAGTCAATGATATATTACAATTACTTGACATTTGCCAATCCACAATTCTCAATGAAGAATTATCTATAAATAATATAATAAGTAATGAAAAAAGAAATACAGACTATTTCACAAAAACCCAATGTTTAAACCAACTTTTAATATAGCAAATTATACAAAAGACCAACAGAAATTTTTAACCATGTTCAATTTTCAACATTCACAAATAACGCAAAATGAATTTGATAAGCTAGCACAACAGCTATTAAAATATTCATCAGTCTATGCAACATCAAAATTTGACGTAGGAAAAATCAGTTCATCCCTACATCTCCTATTGAAACCAGACGCAGTCTTCAAAAAACGAAGAGCAAGTAAAGTACCAATCCACTTACACGACAAAGTCAATAGTTTATTAAAAATTCTAGAACAATATGAAAGTATCTCACCAGTAAATAAAGAAGAACAACCAAAAGGTTACACATTTATCAACCCCGTAATCATTTTGGCAAAAGGCGAACCACTAAAGATAGTTTTAGACGCTAGATATCTCAATTCACTAATTGATGAATCTAAATGCAATTGGCCTATTGAACCCATACAAGTAATTTTAATAAAAAATAATGGAAAGTATTTCACAACCGCAGACACGAACAGTGCTTACAACCAAATACCTTTAGACGAACAGTCACGACGTCTAACACAATTCGTTATTGGAAATCAACAATACGAATTTAATCGATTATTCTATGGCATATCCATAGGACCAGCAATTTTTTCAGCTTTCATGAGCAAAATTTTTCGACCACTAAAATTAAAGAAAAACGCAATCACATATTTAGACGATGTCTTTATGCAATCACAAAGTAAAGACGAAATGCTTACAATTTTAGAACAATATCATAAAATCCTTCAGAACGAAAAACTGAAAGCAGCCCCAGACAAATCACATTTCTTTTTAACACGAGTAAAATTTTTAGGACATAACATCGAACGAAACACTATTACTCCAGTAAAATCACGCATTGACGCAATTCAAAAACTTCAACCACCAACAAACAAAAAGGAAATTCAAGAATTCCTCGGAATGTTAAATTTCTTGAGTAAATACGTTTATAAAATGCAATTATACTTAAGACCTTTCTATAACATCCTTAGACAACAGAATAATTTTGAATGGACCACTGAACATCAAACACGATTTGAAGAAAATAAAAAATTCTTAACGAAACAAATATCAAACACAATTCCACACCCAAATCAACCCTTTTACGCTATGTGCGATGCTTCAAATTTTGGCATTGGCGCAGCATTATTACTACCACATAGTGGAACGAATAAAATGAATCTAATATCAGCAAATTCACGACTTTTCACATAAGCCGAATTACGACTGAGTGTACATCTATAATTTTTACCCTTACAGAATATGAATTTCTAATACTTGGATCAAAACATCCAACAGTTTTATTCACAGATCATCAACCAATTGTGTTTCTTTTTACACAAAAGTCAAACCCAAATCATAGAGTATATAGATTTCAACTAATTCTAATGAAATTCCCAAACTTACACATAGTTTGGACAGCAGGAAAAAAACTTGCATTACCAGACACCTTAAGTAGAAATACACCACCAGAACTACTTACACGAAAAACTACAGTCGAAATACCAAAAACTATTAAATTCTATCTCGCAAAAGACGAAACATCGCCCGATTAGAATGCAACTACGCAGTAAAAACTGATATAGACCAACCACAGATAAATAATCTACAACCGTTCCCACTTTATCTAGATTGTAAAAATAAACACAATGAAGTTCATTTATTAGGAACATCAACAGTTAAACCTATTCCACACTCACAATGGATAAAAGATAATATACAACAAAAGGAAGTCAAACAAAAATCACATAAAAAGGATCTTTTTCCACTAATTGAAAAAGAAAACTTAACTGATAAAATAAATTTATCAGGACCACAAGCAAAAGACACAAAATATACAATAAACCAAGTTTTTAACCTTCATGACCCACTTGATACAATTCCCTATCAAAAACAGAAATTGACAATATTTTTCTCCCACTAACAGAAAAAAATACACTTGAGTTTTTAAAACGATATCAGAATTTAGACCCAGTAATACGACAACTCAAATCATGGCACAAATATAAAACGAAACCAGCAAAAGCTGATACCACAATTTTAGGATATAAAACACTTCTTCGATATTTCCGAAAATTTAATAAAAAACAAAAAATGAAAGTACAGATCTTTTAGAATATCAATTAGATGATTCTAAGGTCCCTAGGACTACCAGAAATTCTAGTAACAGACAATGGTACGGAATTCATTAATAATGAAATAATCACAGTATGTCACCTACACAACATTAAAAAAAAACCACATACATCTCAAGCACTTTGGACAAATGGATTAGTCGAAGGTTTGAACCGTTCATTACAAGAATATCTTAGATGTATCATAAATGGAAATGACACAAAATACACAGAATGGTCAACAGATGTGAAATTATTCCCATTAGCATACAATTCACAGGTAACGAAAACCTTAGGAATGTCACCATATAAAATGGTTTTTAACCAAAAACCAAGAAAACCAATTATGTTCACAGCAAATGCACATAAAAATACACAAGGATATTGCAAACCGACTAAAGATTCATTATACTATCACCTACCATTACATACACATGATGAAGATCATTTTCATCACCCACAATTTCTCAAACTAGCCTCCGGTACACACACCGAATGGATTTTAAACAGAGATAAAAAGCATAACGAAATCTAACAAAAGGTAACAAAGAAATTGTTACAACGACAAAATATTCATAACCAAATTAATCAGCGATTTACGCCAGCCACCGATTTAAAAATAGGAAGATTTGTTTTAATACCAATTTTTCAAACACAAAAAGGAATCTCTAAAAAATTACAACCACTTAGAAAAGGAACCTACCAAATAATTGATAAACCAACTGAAGTCACGTGAAAACTTATAGACCCAACAAAAAAAGAAATTGTTCAACACAGAAACAATCTATCACCTTATTATCCAAAAGAATACGCTTTACGCGAATTAACCCAACTGAATTCTTTCACCGATTTAAAAGTCATCCAAAAGAGTACCCAAAAAGAGCCAGAAATAAATGAAACTAATAAAAATCAACATACACAAATTCAAAAACAAGACACATTTCTCAAAGAGACAAAGACACTAAATTCAGATAATTTAGGAAAAGAAAGAAAAAATAGAAAAATGATTTAAAAAAATCTTGCCACAAAAACAAAAAGAAAAATCTACACATAGAGAATCATCAAGACTTAGAAACCAACAACGTAAATATTATCAAACATTCATCCCACAATCTAAAATATTAAAGAAAGTTGAATTTCAAAAATGAAATCATTTTCTTCTTCTTACATTTCAACCTCCATATACATCTCAGACATTTTATTTTTCATATTTTCCAAATAACATGCTGAAATAGACACAAAGATTCTAGTTCAAAATCAACCAATAAGATTCACTCAAATCAACCACTTCCGAATCTCTAAATACCAACCTCTTAGCAGATAGACATTAATCTCCAGGCATATCTGTAACTATAACTTTACAACCTCCAGGTCAAAAATAGGCAACCTGCTAAATTTTGACAACTAAAATAATTATCACGGTAATATTACAACCCTCCCCTATCTAATAACCCAAAGATCAACAATTTTTTCCCAAAATTACCCTCAAAAAACCCCAACCGAAAATGGCAAATTAGCCTTAAGAAAAAATGAACCATGATCATTTGGCCTAAAGTACAATTTTCTCAAAAATATCTCAGATTACCCACCATATAAAAATAAAAAAGAAGACCTCCCGAGCACCATGAAATAAGCCTCCAACAATTTTTCAAGTAACTCAACCCACTTGTCAAAAAATCAATAAATAATCCGACCACACTTTAATATAGCCCCAGCAATTCAAAAAATATTCGACGAACAAATCATTTTCTCAAATGCTTCTTTTCTCTCCAGTTATAATCATAAAAAATCTAATCTTAAACTTTTTCTTAAAACTTTTTCTATTTTCTAAATTTTTCATAATTTTTTGTATTGACATTTTTGAAGTTTTTATAGTATTTCTAATATTTTTTATTAACATAATTCTAATTTTATACACCCTACACGCACTATACTCCCATAGTTCCCTACTAATTGACCACATGTACAGGTACGATAATTTAAAATCAATTTAAATGATACGAACAATTTTTAGTAGAACAGATATTTTTCTCCTATTCATAATCTTCCACACATTTTTATCATCCCTCATTATGACACCATGTAAATGTATGAAAAAGGCAATAGTAACATTCGCATTAGCCACGATTCTTTTAATTCTATTCATCGAAGAATACTATACCAAACAAAAATCCTCTCACCAAGTCCTCAAATCTATACAAACACATTTCCAAAATTGCTAACCAAACACCCCCAAATCAGTCTTCACCGACAACTTCCCAAGAAAACCCAACAGTACCAACAATTACCCAGAACCCCCAAACATCCACACGAATTTCATTTCAAGATAACCCATATAATTTTGAACGACACGCCCGCTTTTCTGAACCTCTAGAACCAGTTCAAAGACAAGCATCACTAAGTGAATCAACATAATATTTATACCCTACACTGCGACAAGACTTAAACCGAATCCGACACATTAGCCAAAATCAAAATACAGTCGAAGTAAATAGACAAATAATACATCCAAGAAGAAATAGAAATTTTCAAACTCCTAGAATCACCTTTACCATACCTCAATCTCCAACTCCATTAATTTCAGAAAATTCTAGTATAACACTACCAGATACACCAACACTAACTCCCAACAATCAATCAGAACACCTAGGATTAACACCAACCTCAGCACAAATACGTGAAAACCCTTCTAATCCACCTATTCCAAACGAACGTCTACCTTATTGGACAACTCAATCCTATTCACAAGGAGAACCAAACTTAGTCAACGACCCAATAGATACTTCATCAGATACAACATTATCATCTTTACCAGAAACACTATCACTTCCATCAACACCATCCCTAAGTCAAACTTCACCATCATTTTTTCCTTTAAATATCTCACACGATATTGAAACTAGATATAGTGAACAACCAACAAAAATACCCCTCAGATTAGATTGGAATACATTTGTAGCACAACCTTCATTGTTAGGACAACATAACGAAAGCCACCGACTTCACAGTTGGGCACTTAATAGACTACAATATAGACAAGATATCCACGAAGATATCCGAGAACATAACGTTCAAATATTAAATCAAAACAGCCTTCAACTAAAGTTTGAAATTACAGTTAAACTTAATAAAATCGTTCAACATCCTTATCCACTAAGCCATCAAACATCACAGCTCAAACACTACCATAACCATTTATTACAACTGAAGTAATATATCAATACGATAGATATACAAAAACCACAATCGGATATATAAAATTTTATAACCCATATTCAGGACTATCGTACACATGTATATTTTAAGGATATTAACGTTTCAACACATCTTTTTTCTTATAATTTCCGAACAAAACACAAATCCATCTCCTCGCACAGGACCTCTAGACTTACTAGTAACACACTATGATTGTGAAGAAAATGGACAAAAAACATTACAAAAATATGCAATAAATCAAGTAACACAATGCGAAACAGAACCACAAGCTACAGAAACTACAAACATAATAGCAACACTATATTCAAAAGCCCGAGCAACGACAGTAACCGGATATAAATTTACCGCAACGTTTTCCGATAAGAAAGTACATTGCTCACAAGTTTCGAATCCAAAGCAATATAGAAAGACTTTTACATCTCAATCCCGATGATTGTAAATTCGAGTTACACAGGTTAAACCTCACAAATAACAAACACTCAGATAGACAAATAGTACATTTCCATGTCATCAGCGATTCTGTTCAACAAGCAGAACTGGAACGCTATCAAGGACATATAAAATTAGACGAAAAATACCCCTTTAATGGCGCACACGGACGTTTAACTTATGATCCCGACGATAAACATTGGATACCACACATTGGAATAAACAACCCCTCAAATTGTAAAGCAGATACAAAAAATAGAGGATATCAAGAAATAATGTTTCTTGATTGGAAAATACAACTTGAAAAAATACAACTCACACGAGATTTAGAAGATAACACAATGATCTATCAAGGAATTCGATTACCTTGTGAAAATGATCAAGGATATTGTGATCCTACAACAAGAACCCAAGCAACAATTGTTTGGTTTCCCGAAGATACATGCACAACATTCCAAGTAGCAAAAATACACGCCCGAATGATAAAATTTCATTAAAAATATTTCATTGAATCCATACCATACGAACAAGTGAACACACATCACAAACTAAGTGATGATTTCAGAAAGATAAACAATATAGAAAACAAACTAACACGTTTTCAAATCTACCAAGAAACAGAATTTGCTTGTAAATATGTAAACCCACTTTACAAGACACAATACTCCGAAATACTTGTCGAATACGAACAAGGTTTTGTCATGACCACTGGAAAAATCAAAGTTGATCCACACGCAACAGCAAAATATAAATACGACGGAAAACCCTTCACCCCAGTTAATTTCCAAAAATCTATTGGTCAACCAGGTGGAAAACTAACACCAATTGACAGACAAAGTACACGATTACAAGAATTATCCCTTATGAACAGAACATACTTTGGAAACATACATTACTTCTTTTAGATATGAAATTAGACTACACAATTAGTAGAATTTTTCAAGAAATGTCACTTTCTGAAATAGAAACACTACACCAACTATGCGAATTAGAAAGAACACAAATATTACAATCACTCGCATTAGCAGTATTAAAATTACCATACGCAGGATATTTATTATCAGAAAATAGATCAACTTTTCTTGGTTACGAAGGAAACATTTTATGGTTTTATACTTGCAACAAAAAATTATCACCGTTATACGTTTTTGAAGATAAACGTTGTTACAAAAAAATACCCATATTCTACAAAAACAAAGTACATTTTGTTGACACACTCTCAAGAAGAACATATTTTTGGGATACCGCAGTCCCATGTGGATCAGAAAATAGCCACAATGTAGTACAGCTAAACCCTGACGAAGATAAATACTACCTATTAACACCATACCCTACATTAATGCAACCATTAAAAAAGTTTTCCCCAGAAAGCATAAGAGTGCTCGAAATCCAAATATAGATCTACAATCCATTGGAATTTATTCTAAATCTGATATACAACACCATATTAGAACACAACAGTTCCAAGAACTACTCACACAAATGGATACAATACAAAGACAATCAATCGATCAAAATTTAAGAAAACTTGCAGAAACCGCAGGATTTGCAGACATATACACTCAAGATTACAGCGGATATTTTAAAGACATCAAAGACTATATATATTTAAACGGCGAAAAATAAAGACCACAGGATATTTCACCCATAAACATTTTCAGTTTTGTAAACTTAAAAAACGAAATACTCGCTTTTCTAGGATGGCCCTACTACATCTTAGAAAGATTGACTATCTTATATGCTATGTTTAATTTTATAGGATTTCTTTTCTCACTACTGAAAGGAATCTATAAAACATGCGCTATACACACACAAGTTAACTGCCAAGCAAGTGTAGCACGTATATTATTTGCAGGATTTTTTGGAATATTTTCAT
Organism: Symsagittifera roscoffensis; assembly: GCF_963678635.1. NCBI lineage: Eukaryota > Metazoa > Xenacoelomorpha > Acoela > Convolutidae > Symsagittifera > Symsagittifera roscoffensis. Next base: position 12,003 of record NW_026971417.1, on the reverse strand, counting down.
CATCCATGAACAAAATACTTCTAGACGCACAAATCAAAGAATATAATACAAAACTAGCCACAAGACCAAATACATACGACTAAGAACACAACAATGTAGACATAGTCCCAACAGCAGCACAAGTACCAGCCCTACCACAAAATCATCCCTTATCTTTAGTACCCAGAATTTTTCGAAATCTAGCAATCACAAATAAACCCAATTTTCGACCACATTCAATACACAGCCCTATTCAACATATAACGACAAATCATTCACAAAATGATAGTGCATACGAACAAATTATAGAACAACAACACACAACCACTTTTCAATCGCAAAATAATCATTTTTTAGCCCACGATGAGCAGACAACTTGGATCCCTCCACCGCTCAAATTCCCACCTAGCAAATCTCCAAAACCCAGTCCCAAATATACCACTTTTTGCTTTCCCCCCACCTGATTTTGTAATTAACATACCATCTAGCACGAGTTCAGACACTAAATCAGACGCTTCAGTTTTTCACACAATTTCACAATTTAACAATTCAGACCTTGAAACTCCCGACGAATTTGCCAACTCCGAACCCTCTCCTTCCACCTACTCCCAAACCAACCCCTCAAATTTTTCACAATCCCCTTTTAGACCCATCAACGCCAGTCAAAAACTACCATCCCTTTCCACTACCTCTCATGCATCCCAAGTTACCCCAACATATAGCTCATCCCTTTCTGACCGATCAACCAACAAATCCCCAGATATCCCACAAATCTCCCCCGAATTAGTAAATTATATTACGCTCCAACAACAAATTATCCATCCCCGTACTCTTACCATAAATCACCTATCATCCATGACAACATCATCCGGCCCACCAACACCAACACCACTATCAGACTATACCCAATCATTGGCCCAATCAGCCACCTCCACAGAAACATCCACTAGCACTAACAGAGCTTATCGCACTTTCAAAGGAAAATTTCCAAATCACCCATTCACAACCAGACCAGGCACAGCTAAAGAAAATATTGATCACCCAAAACATGAAAATACTAAACAATTTCTCCAAACTAATCTACCATCATTCCCTCAAAACACATTGAATACACCTACTACTAATGACGACACCAAAAATTTTGTTGACGGATACGTCTTAATGCCAACACTTCATTGGACATCATACTATCACTATACTAACCCTCTTTACCTACCACTTTATAACAACATAACTGATAATGAACAATGCAAAGATATGCTACACAGACTAACAACAGCACTAACACTACGACAATTCACTTATATAGGATTTAAAAAACTACTAAAAAAATTCACCGCACCCCGTGCTAACGACTTCACTATTGAATATTACGATCACAACATCATACGCCCTAACCAAGACCAATTTTTAGATGATGACCGCTCTGCTAACCCACAACTAACAGAGAAATTTTTCATCTCAACACCATATTTATTTACACTTATTATTTTTGACAAAAAACACGATCACATCATTTCCGAAGCCCTCATGACACACAGGCCTATCAAAGCTTCCAAGATAAATTTAATTTATTTACACTAACCTTCGACTTTCTTACACCACAGGAACGAGATCTGCACTGCTCCCACGATATTATGTTACGCACAAAACAAACACAAACTTACACATATTATCGTTTTATACAAAATCACTTTCACCTACATACACCCTCACGACAAACCCACCATCGTTTTCAATTCATCAACTCAAAGTACACATCACCGTTTTTTCTTAATTTCACTTATTGTATAAAAAATACTAACCTTCACGGCATTCTCCGTAATTACGACCCCGTCCACCAAATGTATATATTTTGCCCCATCATCAACGCTTTTCAGGACAAAGAATCCCGGCCCTTCCTCATCCCGCACGAATTCCTACAACCCATTGAAATCCGCATTCTCGATATCATACATAACACTAAATATATTCATAAACTTTAAAACCTAATCCAAAACACACCTCATGAGTTTGCAGTCGGCACCGAAGAACTAAACTTCAATTGCTTTGGCCTCTGCTAGAAACTAAAATATCATTCGTATATTAGCTAAATTATTAACATCATCTGAACTAATCCAAGACCTCTTCCCCCATGGCTTTTTCCCCGAAGATTAGATAAGTATATTTCAATTACATTCACTAATAAATATAAAAATTACTAACCATTTTCTATAATGTTCCATTTCATTTTTCTAGCCTTCTCATCACCATCATCTGCAAAATGAAAAAAAAAACAAAAAAATTATAAAACTTTTAGAAACTACAACTCATTAAACTTATTTGATAAAACAATTTAAAAAATCTAAACCCTTTGCGCTATATGAGGTCTTAAAATTCACACAAATATAATAAATTAATCTATAAATTTTCCCACATAGCAGTAAACGTACATACGATAAAAATTTATAACTTCAAATTTCCCCAAATGTAGTAAAATTAAAATTCAAGCAGTAAATTCATAAATTGTGAAAGCAGTACTAACTTTTTCATTCATTCGCGCAAGAATTCTATCCAAACTCGCACAGCTCGCCCACGATGAATTGTTTAAAAAATGATTTTATGTTCCAAGTTTTCAATAACAACAATTCTTACTAATAATAACAACTTTCCAACTTTCCTTTAACCCGGTTGGAATGGAGTTTTACACTATACTGAACTAATTAACGCAAATGACTAAACACCACAAATCTTAAAATAACAGCATGAATAAGAAAAGAACACCAACGGTATCCAAACCGAATTAACCCAGCTTAAAACTGGATAATTTATTCTTTTGAAGACTATTATAAAGTCAATGAAAGAAATAATAAAACACAAAAAAGTCGAAAGACAAACCCATACCAAAAACAATTTGATTTTTGAAAAAAGGACACAACCATAAACAACATAAGAAAGCCCAGAAAAAACCACCATTTAATGTTAACACAAAACAGGACCCCTCAAAGAAACAGCACGAAATCATACTCCCACTCCTGGCCTAACCCACCAGAGAGGACGTCCTGAGCATGCTCTATAGCCGGCCTAACTCACCGCGCTACACCACGCTTTGTGACCACACTTTTATTTTTAATAAGAGGTACTCAAAAGTGAGTAACTCTTCAAAATAACTGAACTAAAATAAAAAGCTTTTGTGAAAACAATTAACCAAGATCATAACTAAGGAACAATTAACAAAAAATTATGTAAGATGTAAATCATAGTTTGCAGTATATAGATCACACACAAACAGCAAAGACGAACATCCAAAGAATAGACGATCCCATTACAACCTGAACAAGAATGTCTACCAACCACAACCGATATGCCGCACACAATCACAACTCAAATGATTTAGAGTACGACTTGACTTCGCACTAAAGGATTTCATTGAACCAGACCAATGACCACGATGTTCAAGTATACGTACAGATCCGAGTAACAAGGCATCCCTTCCAAACACGAGTTTCTCGCCATCCCCAGACGAGGCTGATCACAAAACATTTCTCCACAAGTGCAAGCAAAACTGAAATAGCAAAGCATTTTGGATTCTGGAACTTAAACGATTTCTTTCATTGGGGATCACATTCGTTGTTGAACGACAAAAGAAGATTAACTTCATATCCCTAATTCCAGCGTCCTGGACCTTCTTTAAGACATTGGTTCTAGTCAAGGACCTCTCTTCTCCAGGAAACAGGGAAAAAAGAAAATGATGTTCGCCACATACCAGCGTTCATCATACATCCTTCAATTGCAGAAGAAAAGAGATAAAAATCAAAAATTCTGTAAACCCCGGATGGGTGGAGCCTGATCTAAACTATGTTCCATTATTAATAAATTAGACATTTAACCATTGTAAAGTTTTTAATATTAACCAATCACAATCCATCTTACTAACAACCCTCTTATTTGTAAGTGCTGAAATTACTTGTAATTTCAGCACCAGAGAGATTTGAATTTAACTTAGAAAATAGTTGCCTCCCCCGAGTACTTCAGCAGCCGCAACAGTACCAGTATACTCTAGATCTATTGAGCCTAGCAGAGACTAGTTAAACACCCTGAGACTAGTAGTAATAAGAGTAAGACTAGGATCGGTATTAGACTAAGAAGTTGCACGAATCTATCCGGTCGAAAATAAGATAGCGAGACGAGCAGACGGTGTACCTTATCCGAAATTACTCTATGAGATAAGCAACCCATACTTAACTCAGTTAGTTAGTTAGTTAGTTAGTTAGCTAGTTAGTTAGTTAGTTAGTTAGGTAGTTAGTTAATTAGTTAGTTAGTTAGTTAGTTAGTTAGTTAGTTATTTAGTTAATTAGTTAGTTAGTTAGTTAGTTATTTAGTTAGTTAGTTAGTTAGTTAGTTAGTAAGTTAGTTAGTTAGTTAGTTAGTTAGTTAGTTAGTTAGTTAGTTAGTTAGTTAGTTAGTTAGTTAGTTAGTTAGTTAGTTAGTTAGTTAGTTAGTTAGTTAGTTAGTTAGTTAGTTAGTTAGTTAGTTAGCTAGTTAGTTAGTTAGTTAGTTAGTTAGTTAGTTAGTTAGTTAGTTATTTAGTTAATTAGTTAGTTAGTTAGTTAGTTAGTTAGTTAGTTAGTTAGTTAGTTAGTTAGTTAGTTAGTTAGTTAGTTAGTTAGTTAGTTAGTTAGTTAGTTAGTTAGTTAGTTAGTTAGTTAGTTAGTTAGTTAGTTAGTTAGTTAGTTAGTTAGTTAGTTAGTTAGTTAGTTAGTTAGTTAGTTAGTTAGTTAGTTAGTTAGTTAGTTAGTTAGTTAGTTAGTTAGTTAGTTAGTTAGTTTTTTTACTTAGGTAGTTAGTTGATTGATTAGTTAGTTACTTAGTTAGATAGTTAGTTAGTTAGTTAGTTAGTTAGTTAGTTAGTTAGTTAGTTAGTTAGTTAGTTAGTTAGTTAGTTAGTTAGTTAGTTAGTAAGTTAGTTAGTTTTTTAGTTAGGTAGTTAGTTGATTGATTAGTTAGTTACTTAGTTAGATAGTTAGTTAGTTAGTTAGTTAGTTAGTTAGTTAGTTAGTTAGTTAGTAAGTTAGTTAGTTTTTTTAGTTAGGTAGTTAGTTGATTGATTAGTTAGTTACTTAGTTAGATAGTTAGATAGTTAGTGAGTTAGTGAGTTAGTTGGTTAGTTAGTTAATTAGTTAGTTATTTAGTTGTTCAGTATTATAGTTAGTTGATTTGCTAGCTTGTTATTCAGCCAGCTAGTAAGTTTTTTAATTTGTTAGATGTTTAGTTAGTTAATTAGATAAATAATTTTTAATTATCTAAGCAACTTATACAGTTATTTATCTAGTTAGTCATTGCATTATTTAAACGATTTGTTTTTCATTTGATTAGGTTGTTTGTGGCTTAGTTACTTAAAAAACCGTTCGAAGCTATCGTCAATTATTGTTGTTAAAGAGTTTTTCTCAAGTTTCTTAACTCTTTTGCTTTTTCTCAGGACCTCTTTTTTTCCAGGTTCGTTTAACCTAAAGTAGCCAGTTTTTTAGTGAGTTAGTTATTTAGTCAGTTGGTTGGTCAGTTAGTTAGTTAGTAAGTTAGTTAGTTAGTTAGTTAGTTAGTTAGTTAGTTAGTTAGTTAGTTAGTTAGTTAGTTAGTTAGTTAGTTAGTTAGTTAGTTAGTTAGTTAGTTAGTTAGTTAGTTAGTTAGTTAGTTAGTTAGTTAGTTAGTTAGTTAGTTAGTTAGTTAGTTAGTTAGTTAGTTCGTTAGTTAGTTAGTTAGTTAGTTAGTTAGTTAGTTAGTTAGTTAGTTAGTTAGTTAGTTAGTTAGTTAGTTAGTTTGTTGATTTGCTGGTTACTTAGTTAGTTAGTCAGTTCGTTAAATATTTACATAGTTAGTTAGTTGATTAGTTAGTTAGTTACTTAGTTGATTAATTAGTTAGTTAGTCAGTTCGTTAGTTAGCTTGATAGTTAGTTACTTAGTTAATTAGTTATTTTGTTGGTTATTTATTTTGCTAGTTAGATAGTTTGAAATTTAGTTGGTTAGCTAAGTAGTTAGTTGGTTAACTAATGATTGGTTAGTCAGTAAGTAAGTTAGTTAGTTAGTTAGTTAGTTAGTTAGTTAGTTAGTTAGTTAGTTAGTTAGTTAGTTAGTTAGTTAGTTAGTTAGTTAGTTAGATAATTAGATATTTAGTTAGTTAGTTAGTTAGTTCGTTAGTTACATAGTTAGTTAGTTAGATAATTAGATATTTAGTTAGTTAGTTAGTTATTTCGTTAGTTAGTTAGTTAGTTAGTTAGTTATTAAGTTGTTTAGTAGTATAGTTAGACGATTTGGTAGCACGTTATTCAGCTAGTAAGTCAATTTTTTAAGTTGTTAGTTGTTTAGTTAGTTAGTTGGATGAAAAATTACTAATTATCTAAGCAAATTATATAGTTATGTGTCTAGTCTGTCATTGCGTTAATTAATTGATTTGTTTTTAAATTGGTTAGTTTGTTTGTGAGTTAGTTCAAAAAAAACGTTCGAAGTTATTGTCAATAATTGTTTTTAAAGAAAATTTCTCAAGTTTCTTAACTTTTTTGGTTTTTGAAAGGACCTCGATTTTTTTCAGATGTCTTTTAACTTAAAGTTAGTTAGTTAGTTAGTTAGTTAGTTAGTTAGTTAGTTAGTTAGTTAGTTAGATAATTAGATATTTAGTTAGTTAGTTAGTTAGTTCGTTAGTTACATAGTTAGTTAGTTAGATAATTAGATATTTAGTTAGTTAGTTAGTTAGTTCGTTAGTTAGTTAGTTAGTTAGTTAGTTATTAAGTTGTTTAGTAGTATAGTTAGACGATTTGGTAGCACGTTATTCAGCTAGTAAGTCAATTTTTTAAGTTGTTAGTTGTTTAGTTAGTTAGTTGGATGAAAAATTACTAATTATCTAAGCAAATTATATAGTTATGTGTCTAGTCTGTCATTGCGTTAATTAATTGATTTGTTTTTAAATTGGTTAGTTTGTTTGTGAGTTAGTTCAAAAAAAACGTTCGAAGTTATTGTCAATAATTGTTTTTAAAGAAATTTTCTCAAGTTTCTTAACTTTTTTAGTTTTTGAAAGGACCTCGATTTTTTTCAGATGTCTTTTAACTTAAATTTAGCTAGTTATTTAGTGCGTTAGTTAGTTAGTCATTTAGTTGGTTAGTTAGTTGGTTAGTCACTTCGTTGGTTAGTTAGTTAGTTAGTTAGTTTGTTTGTTTGTTTGTTTGTTTGTTTGTTTGTTTGTTTGTTTGTTTGTTTGTTTGTTTATTTGTTTGTTTGTTTGTTTGTTTGTTTGTTTGTTTGTTTGTTTGTTTGTTTGTTTGTTTGTTTGTTTGTTTGTTTGTTTGTTTGTTTGTTTGTTTGTTTGTTTGTTTGTTTGTTTGTTTGTTTGTTTGTTTGTTTGTTTGTTTGTTTGTTTTAATTGTTTGTTTGTTTGTTGTTTGTTTGTTTGTTTGTTTGTTTGTTTGTTTGTTTGTTTGTTTGTTTGTTTGTTTGTTTGTTTGTTTGTTTGTTTGTTTGTTTGTTTGTTTGTTTGTTTGTTTGTTTGTTTATTTGTTTGTTTGTTTGTTAGTTTGTTTGTTTGTTTGTTTGTTTGTTTGTTTGTTTGTTTGTTTGTTTGTTTGTTTGTTTGTTTGTTTGTTTGTCTGTTTGTTTGTCAGTTAGTTAGTTAGTTAGTTAGTTGGTTAGTTAGTTAGTTAATTAGTTAGTTAGTTAGTTAGTTAGTTAGTTAGTTAGTTAGTTAGTTAGTTAGTTAGTTAGTTAGTTAGTTAGTTAGTTAACTAGTTAGTTAGTTAGTTAGTTAGTTAGTTAGTTAGTTAGTTAGTTAGTTAGTTAGTTAGTTAGTTAGTTAGTTAGTTAGTTAGTTAGTTAGTTAATTAGTTAGTTAGTTAGTTAGTTAGTTAGTTAGTTAGTTAGTTAGTTAGTTAGTTAGTTAGTTAGTTAGTTAGTTAGTTAGTTAGTTAGTTAGTTAGTTAGTTAGTTAGTTAGTTAGTTAGTTAGTTAGTTAGTTAGTTAGTTAGTTAGTTAGTTAGTTAGTTAGTTAGTTAGTTAGTTAGTTAGTTAGTTAGTTAGTTAGTTAGTTAGTTAGTTAGTTAATTAGTTAGTTAGTTAGTTAGTTAGTTAGTTAGTTAGTTAGTTGGTTAGTTAGTTAGTTAGTTAGTAAGTTAGTTAGTTAGTTAGTTATTTAGCTATTTAGTTACTTGGTTAAATAGTTATCTAGTTAGTTAGTTAGTTAGTTAGTTAGTTAGTTAGCTAGTTAGTTAGTTAGCTAGCTAGTTATTTAGTTTGTTATTAAGTTAGTTATCTAGTTAGCTTGTTAGATGGTTAGTCATTTAGTTGCTTAGCCAATTTGTTTGTTAGTTATAAAGTTAGTTAGTTAGTTAGTTAGTTATTTAATTAATTAGTTAGTTAATTAGTTAGTTAGTTAGTTAGTTAATTAGTTAGTTAGTTAGTTAGTTAATTAGTTGGTTAATTAGTTAGTTAGTTAGTTAGTTAGTTAGTTAGTTTGTCAGTTGTTTAATAATATAGTTAGTGGATTAGCTAGTAATTTTTTTTAGCTTGTTTGTTAGTTATTTAGTTGGTTAGATATTTAGTTAGTTAGTTAGTTAGTTAGTTAGTTAGTTAGTTAGTTAGTTAGTTAGTTAGTTAGTTAGTTAGTTAGTTAGTTAGTTAGTTAGTTAGTTAGTTAGTTAGATAGTTAGTTAGTTAGTTAGTTAGTTAGTTAGTTAGTTAGTTAGTTAGTTAGTTAGTTAGTTAGTTAGTTAGTTAGTTAGTTAGTTAGTTAGTTAGTTAGTTAGTTAGTTAGTTAGTTAGATAGTTAGTTAGTTAGTTAGTTAGTTAGTTAGTTAGTTAGTTAGTTAGTTAGTTAGTTAGTTAGTTAGTTAGTTAGTTAGTTAGTTAGTTAGTTAGTTAGTTAGTTAGTTAGTTAGTTAGTTAGTTAGTTAGTTAGTTAGTTAGTTAGTTAGTTAGTTAGTTAGTTAGTTAGTTAGTTAGTTAGTTAAATAGTTAGTTAATTAGTTAGTTAGTTAGTTAGTTAGTCAGTTGTTTAATAATATAGTTAGTGGATTAGCTAGTAATTTCTTTAGCTAGTTTGTTAGTTATTTAGTTGGTTAGATATTTAGTTAGTTAGTTAGTTAGTTAGTTAGTTAGTTAGTTAGATAGTTAGTTAGTTAGTTAGTTAGTTATTTAGTTAGTTAGTTAGTTACTTAGTTAGTTAGTTAGTTAGTTAGTTAGTTAGTTAATTAGTTAGCTAGTTAGTTAGTTAGTTAGTTAGTTAGTTAGTTAGTTAGTTAGTTAGTTAGTTAGTTAGTTAGTTAGTTAGTTAGTTAGTTAGTTAGTTAGTTAGTTAGTTAGTTAGTTAGTTAGTTAGTTAGTTAGTTTGTTAGTTAGTTAGTTAGTTAGTTAGTTAGTTAGTTAGTTACTTAGTTACTTAGTTAGTTAGTTAGTTAGATAGTTAGTTAGTTAGTTAGTTAGTTAGTTAGTTAGTGAGTTAGTTGGTTATTTAGTTAGTTAGTTAGTTAGTTAGTCAGTTAGTTAGTTAGTTAGTTAGTTAGTTAGTTAGTTAGTTAGTTAGTTAGTTAGTTAGTTAGATAGTTAGTTAGTTAGTTAGTTAGTTAGTTAGTTAGTTAGTTAGTTAGTTAGTTAGTTAGTTAGTTAGTTAGTTAGTTAGTTAGTTAGTTAGTTAGTTAGTTAGTTAGTAAGTTAATTAGTTAGTTAGTTAGTTAATTAGTTAGTTAGTTAGTTAGTTAGTTAGTTAGTTAGTTAGTTAGTTAGTTAGTTAGTTAGTTAGTTAGTTAGTTAGTTAGTTAGTTAGTTAGTTAGTTAGTTAGTTAGTTAGTTAGTTAGTTAGTTAGTTAGTTAGTTAGTTTGTTAGTTAGTTAGTTAGTTAGTTAGTTAGTTAGTTAGTTAGTTAGTTAGTTAGTTAGTTACTTAGTTAGTTAGTTAGTTAGTTAGTTAGTTAGTTAGTTAGTTAGTTAGTTAGTTAGTTAGTTAGTTAGTTAGTTAGTTAGTTAGTTAGTTAGTTAGTTAGTGAGTTAGTTGTTTAGTTAGTTAGTTAGTTAGTTAGTTAGTTAGTTAGCTAGTTAGTTAGTTAGTTAGTTAGTTAGTTAGTTAGTTAGTTAGTTAGTTAGCTAGTTAGTTAGTTAGCTAGCTAGTTATTTAGTTTGTTATTAAGTTAGTTATCTAGTTAGCTTGTTAGATGGTTAGCAATTAGTTGCTTAGCCAATTTGTTTGTTAGTTATAAAGTTAGTTAGTTAGTTAGTTAGTTATTTAATTAATTAGTTAGTTATTTAGTTAGTTAGTTAGTTAGTTAGTTAGTTAGTTAGTTAGTTAGTTAGTTAGTTAGTTAGTTAGTTAATTAGTTGGTTAATTAGTTAGTTAGTTAGTTAGTTAGTTAGTTTGTCAGTTGTTTAATAATATAGTTAGTGGATTAGCTAGTAATTTTTTTAGCTTGTTTGTTAGTTATTTAGTTGGTTAGATATTTAGTTAGTTAGTTAGTTAGTTAGTTAGTTAGTTAGTTAGTTAGTTAGTTAGTTAGTTAGTTAGTTAGTTAGTTAGTTAGTTAGTTAGTTAGTTAGTTAGTTAGTTAGTTAGTTAGTTAGATAGTTAGTTAGTTAGTTAGTTAGTTAGTTAGTTAGTTAGTTAGTTAGTTAGTTAGTTAGTTAGTTAGTTAGTTAGTTAGTTAGTTAGTTAGTTAGTTAGTTAGTTAGTTAGTTAGTTAGTTAGTTAGTTAGTTAGTTAGTTAGTTAGTTAAGTTAGTTAGTTAGTTAGTTAGTTAGTTAGTTAGTTAGTTAGTTAGTTAGTTAGTTAGTTAGTTAGTTAGTTAGTTAGTTAGTTAGTTAGTTAGTTAGTTAGTTAGTTAGTTAGTTAGTTAGTTAGTTAGTTAGTTAGTTAGTTAGTTAGTTAGTTAGTTAGTTAGTTAGTTAGTTAGTTAAATAGTTAGTTAATTAGTTAGTTAGTTAGTTAGTTAGTCAGTTGTTTAATAATATAGTTAGTGAATTAGCTAGTAATTTCTTTAGCTAGTTTGTTAGTTATTTAGTTGGTTAGATATTTAGTTAGTTAGTTAGTTAGTTAGTTAGTTAGATAGTTAGTTAGTTAGTTAGTTAGTTAGTTAGTTAGTTAGTTAGTTACTTAGTTAGTTAGTTAGTTAGTTAGTTAGTTAGTTAGTTAGTTAATTAGTTAGCTAGTTAGTTAGTTAGTTAGTTAGTTAGTTAGTTAGTTAGTTAGTTAGTTAGTTAGTTAGTTAGTTAGTTAGTTAGTTAGTTAGTTAGTTAGTTAGTTTGTTAGTTAGTTAGTTAGTTAGTTAGTTAGTTAGTTAGTTAGTTAGTTAGTTAGTTAGTTAGTTACTTAGTTACTTAGTTAGTTAGTTAGTTAGATAGTTAGTTAGTTAGTTAGTTAGTTAGTTAGTTAGTGAGTTAGTTGGTTATTTAGTTAGTTAGTTAGTTAGTTAGTCAGTTAGTTAGTTAGTTAGTTAGTTAGTTAGTTAGTTAGTTAGTTAGTTAGTTTAGTTAGTTAGATAGTTAGTTAGTTAGTTAGTTAGTTAGTTAGTTAGTTAGTTAGTTAGTTAGTTAGTTAGTTAGTTAGTTAGTTAGTTAGTAGTAAGTTAATTAGTTAGTTAGTTAGTTAATTAGTTAGTTAGTTAGTTAGTTAGTTAGTTAGTTAGTTAGTTAGTTAGTTAGTTAGTTAGTTAGTTAGTTAGTTAGTTAGTTAGTTAGTTAGTTAGTTAGTTAGTTAGTTAGTTAGTTAGTTAGTTAGTTAGTTTGTTAGTTAGTTAGTTAGTTAGTTAGTTAGTTAGTTAGTTAGTTAGTTAGTTAGTTAGTTAGTTAGTTAGTTAGTTACTTAGTTAGTTAGTTAGTTAGTTAGTTAGTTTAGTTAGTTAGTTAGTTAGTTAGTTAGTTAGTTAGTTAGTGAGTTAGTTGTTTAGTTAGTTAGTTAGTTAGTTAGTTAGTTAGCTAGTTAGTTAGTTAGTTAGTTAGTTAGTTAGTTAGTTAGTTAGTTAGTTAGTTAGTTAGTTAGTTAGTTAGATAGTTAGTTAGTTAGTTAGTTAGGTTAGTTAGT
>NW_026971416.1:0-15476 GCF_963678635.1 Symsagittifera roscoffensis | reverse complement strand
GGAATAAAACCATTCAGGTCCGATGGATGGTCCTAGATAGAACAGACTTTTTCATTACGGATGGTCACGAGAACCTATTACAATCTCTCTCATGTCGGTATGTCGGCATAGAAGTAGCACAGAAATCCTTTCTCCAATTCCAACACACTCTCGAAAGTGAGTCAGTTGCAAACTCCATTGGAAAATTTGAGAATGAAATTGAAAAAAAAAAAACGCTTTTTCATCTGTTGTAAAATCTGAAATCCGAATTAAGATCACAGAGTTCCAGGACCCCCCCAAAAACCGATTCATTTCAAAAAAGAAGGGTACCGTTTTATCTGCTACCAGCAGTTATTCAAAAACTAGATAGATTGATATCCAAAAAACAGAAATTTGGGACAAAGAGAGATTTATCAACCCAATACTGATCACTTGCAAGAAAGAAAATTCAACCAAACTCGCATTAGACTCAAAAGTCTATTTCAAACAATTTTTCATAGATAAGTAAAAGATGCCAAACCTTTAACAGCTGGAAGACAGCAGAAAATCGCAACTATCATTTCATAAGAATTTATACAAACAATTCTTTTTTGATCGACTTACGAGCAGAAAAGGCAATTATATTATCGTGGTCAGAAGTATTACCTTCTACTACCAGTTTTAACGAGTTTTTATGGAAAAGTCGATATGCCAAATTAAATTCCAAGGACGATGGACTCAATCATCGGACCTTAAACTTTTTCTAAATTTTAATTAGATTACATCCTGATTTTTTGAAAGCGAAGATCGAGAAATCGTTGAAAAAAGCTTATTATTTCTCGACAAGATCAATTTGGCCGTTAAAATGCCTATATGCAAAACCTTCAATAAAAGATAGCATGGCTTGGATTTAAACTATCAGAATCCGGTGTGATACCATTAAAAGATAAGACCATTGCAAACAAGCCATACCAATCTCTTGAAATCGGTAGGAATTACTTTCGTTTTTGGGTCAGTTGAAAAATGGTCAATTTTGTCTGCAATTTCGTTTGTTTTCGGAAGCCTGTTGAGACATAGATTCAAAACTTAATTGGTCAAACGAAAACAAAAACGCTTCCAAGAAATTCAAAAAGAAAAAGAAATAGTCAACTTAACGGAAAACGCTTATTTTGACGTGAAATTGAACGTAGGCGTAAAAACGGACGCCTCTCAAATTGTCAAGGCGCTACGCCCTATCAACTCTGTGGGTGGATTGGAGATCCGTTTCACTGCAAATTCATTGTTAAACTACCATGAAGCAAGATATTCAACGAAAAATCTAAAAAAACTGGGCGTCTTTTTGGCCGTCGAACACTATGAAAATCATCTGTACGGGGCAGTTTTTGTTATAATAACAGATCACCGGGCACTGTTTTCTGCCTTATCTTGTAAGAAAAAGATAAAACTTTTTGGAGCCGTTTAAAAAGATGAGTTGACAGGCTTTTAGTATTTAACTTTTCCATTAAACCTTAATTTGGAAAAATTGTGAATATTTCGCTTTTTTTGAGATAACCATTTGCACTAATTTCCATTATAAGGACAATTATAAATCAAAGCTAAGCCCAAATTCAAAAATAATAATGTTAATCATTGATAATCCGACTTTTGTACCCCTATATTATCTCCGTTGGATTATTCTAAATATAACTCAATTATTCTATCTAAATTTCAACCTTTTTTGGTTTAGTTTTATCTGCACATTCAAATTTTTTGAAATCTCGAAAGATTCTCGCATTGTTAATGGTGTAAATAGAAATAGTGGAATTGTAATAACTGCCTCCTCATCCAGTAATAAGGTTCCTTCAAATTCTGAAAAACAAATTCAAGCAAAACAAATAAACAACTCCATGTTTACAAGATGTTGGAATGGGATCTTCGGACACAATTCAGCTTCGATTGAACAATCGAAATCATTCAGTGCCAGACATCTGCGATCAAGATGCAGACAGCGCGACCGACTCAGCCATTTTCAGATGTTCGCGAAAACTACAGCTCATCTGGATCCGAACTCATTTCGCAATCAGGGTGAGTCGTGGTGAAAATCTGAAGAGTTTGGTAATCAGTGTGACTGTGGGACAGATGAAAAATTGGAAGATGACTACTTAAACACTCCACAGTACAACAAAAATTAAAACCTAAGAAAGAGGGATACATCTCCGTCCCAAGCCCATCATCAGCACAAAAATGCCAACATTGAAATGATGAAACAGGTTTAATTATGCCTACTAGGACTTGAACCATCAAAAAACTCTCTTCACCGGATAACTCCATTAAACTAGACAATGTAGTTAGGATTGGGACAGACAGACCCTCAACAGGATGCGCAATCAGCATCATTCTCGCACAAACTCCAAAACGGACTGGAATGGATTCTTCGGATAAATTCAGTCTCCATTCACCTTCGACTTATACGACACTCGGAGCAGACCCCATTAGCCGACACGAAGGCTTCACATCCTCAAGTCTGCAAATGAGAGGATGACCGAACTCCCAGCTTTTGAAAATTTGAACACGAAGTGCAAGATTTGACGGAACTTTACTATCACTATCAAAATTAGAAGAAAATGATGGTTCTGATATAGACCTGAATATGATCGGAAAAATCGACTCATATCTTAAGAATTTTATTCAAGAGTCACAAAAGTGTAACTTTTTTAATGAAGGCCCTAAGTTGGCGCAAACCATTTTAAATCTTCAGCAGAGTTTCCTTTATATCTTTAATTTCAAATGACGCAATAATGCTGCCCGAGTCGAGATTTTTCACCTAATTTGAAGCAAGATTTGAGCGGTTTGAGCGGTTTTTTTAGACAATTACGCTCAAAATCTTGCTTCAAATTGAGCGGTTTGAGCGGTTTTTGAATCTTGCTGGAAAACCGCTCAAACCGCTCAAATATTGAGCGGTTTTTGAGCGGGATCTCGACCCGGGTGGTAAACACTAAGACCAAACAATTCCGATCATTTGATTCCGTTAACCAAGTCCATCGGATAGTTAACAATGTCAGATAGTGCTTAACTTATTGTACGTTACCAGTTATGTCCAAATTAGGGCGCTTTTGTTATCTTATCTTCTTCATATCATTTCTGGACTTGGGAGAGATTGATCATATACAAATCCAAATTTTTGCGACTTCCTATATTTGCTAACTCTGTTGATTATATTTTATAATTCTCAATTTAGTCTTTGTAACTCACGACTATAATTTTACTTTCACTTAAATTTTCAGTGCCAAAACTTGTATCTCCTTTATGTGCTTAGTTGCGAAGAATCCTCCGAGTTTTATAATTCATAGTGTTCAAACTTTTTGCTGTTTGGAAAAGCGTTGTGCTTAATGAATCTTTTTGAAAAGTTTACTCTTATAAAAGGTTTATTATGAGCTTGACTACTTCTAGCCATCTCCTCCGGAGTGAGCAAACTCAGTGTTATTGTGTTTTAGTTAGAAATCAAACACAACTTAAAAGAACTCTATTTGAATTTTTTTAATTTCGTTTTTTAATTTTGTTCAATTTATAATGCCGTCTATGATCTTGACTACTGCTGCGTAGCAATCTCTATCAGAGTGAGAAATTTTTTTAATTGAGTTTTAATTAGAAGAAGTTTTATTGAGTTTTAATTAGAAGAAACACACATTTTACCTGAACTCAACTCTTACTTTTCTTTTTTGTGCTGAAATTGGAGCACCATTAGTTCAAGATTATTCGAACGACATAAGTTTTGGGCTGCTTTCGAATTCAGATTTGATAGAAACTGAAAAAAATTACGAAACTGGATGTTTCTGTATGTTTTGTATGTTCTGGAAGTTGGCTATTTCGCTCTCTTTTTTAAAACGTGTCAGTTCCAGACTTTCGCTACCAATAAGTTCAGTCGCGACTCTCAAAACCAAGGCAGGGACGGCCTGACCCGACCAGCTGTGGCGTGGCCGGAAAAAATCGAATTCATTCAGTGCCAGACTTCCGCGATCAAGATGCAGACAGCGCGACCGACTCAGCCATTTCTAGATTTTCGCGAAAGCTGCACCTCATCTGGATCCAAACTCAACTCGCAATCAGTGTGAGTCGTGAAAATCTGAACATTCAATCACGACAAGCTGTTCTAGAATTACACAAAAAACAAAACTGACAGGGCTTTCTGAGTTTGGAGTTTTGCGTGGGATGAAGTTCCACAAGACCTTGTTTGCAGGAATTTTCGAGCGGAAGGAGGGAATGCGACTGTCGCTGGGCCTACGGATGTATAATACTAGGCTTTAAAAATTGGGCAACTAAATTTTTTAAGATGACAGGTAATAACTGTTGCGGAGAGTCTTCACTGTGCTTGTAGGCAGATGAAACGGGATATAGATCCATTTTTCATTCAACATTACCATGTAATCATCCGATCCCGACGTTATGGATTCGTTTTTCCCACACCCCTGCTGATTCACCCACGATACTGGGTCTTCATTCAATTCGTTTACGTTCTGCGTACTTTGATGATGCTCATTTTCCTCCCTGACCAATCCAACTCGTCCACGTCCTCTCCATTGGTTAGTACCCCTTCTAATTCCTCGGCATGTTCGTTCAAAATGTCCCAGTTTTCGGCATGAGTTACATGTTGCTCCTTTTGCAGGGCAGCTCGCGATGTGATCCAGGTTAAAATTTGGCGCGTCGCAATTGTAGCACCTACAGTTATTTCCGCTTCCCCCACTACTACTTGATCCTTGGGTATATCCTTCACGTCCCGCACGTCCTCGGCCTCGAAAAAATCCTTGTACCTTTCTTATATTATTTACTGGTTTCTGTTTTATTGTAAATGCCGGAGCTGATGAAGCTGGTTTTCCCGTATATGATTTGTATGCGCGCTCACCACGTTCATATGATAAGGCGATCCGGTAAACTTCCTCCGGTAACTTAGTTGATCGTGACAATTCTCGTTGGCAGTCCGATTCCCGCATATTCATAATGAAAATATCACGAACGTTTTCGGCCGCGTTTGCAAAATCACATCTTCCTGCTAGGGCACTTAACTCCGCATGAAATTTTTCGAAAGTTTCGTTCTCACGTTGTTTTCGTCCGTAGAGTAGTCCCCGCTCATGAGTTACATTCCTCTCACGTTGGAAAACATTTTGCATCTCATCCAGGACCTGTGGGCACCGTTCCGTTTTAATGTTAACCGTCAGTTTCCGTGCTTTGAATATGCGTTGCGCCTCATCTCCGATACAACGATACAAGTTAGACTTTAACTTCTTTTCCGAATCGAGACGGTTTTTTCCATTGACTTCTTCAGGCAACGCCGTGATAGCCGCCGAATTTAGAGCACTCGCAAAATAGAAATCATTGGGATCAATGTCGTATTTTGCTATCATCCCCCAATGAAATTCAATTATTCACTCCTCCCAACATACTGGAGGTTCCGGCGTTCGTGTTTCCCAAAATGCTACTATATTTAATGGATTTTCCCCCCCTCCTTTTTTCTATGCTGACTGCGCCATGTTAAAGTCGTAAGTTTGGAAATTCAAAAAGGTTGTTAATAAGTTTTATTATAGGCAAACTGTTAGGCATCAAATCGAAATCTTACTGCACTCTTTTATTTCATATCCCATCGGACATTAGAGATCGCAAGGTCAAGACAGCAGGTCCCCAGACAGAAAGAAGAATTGATAGCACTTACATAAACTCAAACTGGTGTCTATCTAGAAGAATTGATAGAACTTACATAAACTCAAAACTGGTCCCTATATCATTCGGGCAACCACAAATAATTTTAGCGTAGATAAAATTTATCAACTTTATGTTACTGTTTTGTATTGTATAAATGTACTAGTTAAGTTTTTAGTTTTTGTTGAGTTTTCTCACCCGCCAAACCTCTCTTAAGGTTTACCTTTCTCCTTTTCTCGTCTTGTCGATTCCACCATTTATGTTCTATGCGGTGGATCATAACCCCCCCATTTTGTGAACTCCGCGTTTCTGCCGTGTTGATTTTCGCGTCGCCGTTTCGTGCTGATTTTTATTGCGTTTTCCACCGACGGGTCGTGGTGAGTTCACACTAACCGACGGTACATCCTGTCCTTCGTTCGCCGCACCTATGGTTGGTTCCCTTCGTCCGATTTCCCACTCACTATCGTATTCGTCGTCGTCGTCCTCGCTCTCGTCCGCCGAGTATTCCACTATTTGCTGTTTTGTTGATTTTCTTGCATTTTCCATTGCGGCTCGGTCCTTCTCCGCTTTTTGCTTATATTTATTCGAATCGCTTGGGGCCCGTGTACTGGTCACGTTTCTACTCGGTCCAGGGGTGCACTCCTCGCTTCTATTCCCAATTAGGCTTTCTTCAGCCGCCGATCTAAAAGACACACCACTCCGCCTTAGTAACGACCCTTTTTTCATTTGTATGTTTAGTCATTTTGTCAATTTTGAATGGCAAACGTTTATACCTCCTTGGGTCCTTTGGATCCGTCTTCCCGGTCCTCTGATACATAGTCGTCGAACTTGTTTTATGCCTTTTCAGCCATGTTGGGGTCTTGGGTACGCCTAGTTCCTTGGGGTCCACAACTTCCGGAGCCTTGGGATCCGTTACCACGTCATCGTCCAAAATGATTGGAGCTTTCCTATTTTGAGGGGCGAACACTAAGTTACTTCTCTTCTCCCAATCTAGGGTAAGTTCAACTTCTGGGAGGTTTCCCGCCTTGTCTAAACAAGATAACTTTTGATTAACGACATTGTTCCAATTTAGGTTTTTTAATGACGGCTTTTTCGTTAAATTTCGCAGTGCCGTATTTGCTTCTCGACCACGGTATGCTTCGAACGGCGTTAGTTTAGTTTTAGAGTGTGGCACGAAATGTAATGAACTAAGCGCACGGGAGATCATCTCCCCAAACTTGTAGTTTTTATTTTCCTGGAGATAAGTCAACACGTAATTTTTTATCGACCCAATAGTCCGTTCAACCATTCCTCCATTCCTGGTGCGCGATCGTCCCTAACCGGAGATTTAATAAGTTCAATACCTTCGTAGTTACAGAAAGTTTGAATTTCATTAGAGAAAAACCCCGTGGCTTGATCCATGTGCAATTTCCTTTGGTGTCCATGAGTATTTATGTACTTCCTTAGGAATTTCAATACACTTTTTGATTTGTTTCTTGAACAAACATACGTCGTCGGCCAATGCGAGAAAGTATCTACTGCTACAAGTACATATTTTTTCCGACCCCTAACATAGTTTACTGGACCCCAGAAGTCTAATTGGACCAAATCATTTGGTTCCTTAGGATCATACGTTTCCCCCATGTGATTTTTCGGAATGTCTGGTTTAAGGTTTTTACCTGCTTCTAAACAACTTTTGCAGTATTTGGCTGTGGCCGCGATATTTCGGTGCATAAGGGGAATCCACACGTCCTTTGCCGCCGCGAACATCTTATCCCTCCCACGATGGTTATAATAGAGACGATTCAGAATTGCTGATGATAGGTCCTTCGGTATTGCTAACCGGCCGTCCATCCACAGGCAATTCTCACTTACTGCGAAATCGTTGTAATGCTGGGCGTAATATTGTCCTAATCTTGTAATAATCTCTTTTGCTCGTGGGTTCCTGTCTCTGATGTTGTCTCGGATGGTCTTCATAATTGGGTCTTTTTCAATATTTGCTTCGATTAATTTTAAATTCAAAACTTCCGGGTGTTCAATTTTCTTCACTATTTTACTGTCCGACGGCACTATGGAATAGATCCATTTTTCATTCGACATTACCATGTAATCATCCGATCCCGACGTCATGGATTCGTTTTCCCCACACCCCTGCTGATTCACCCACGATACTGGGTCTTCATTCAATTCGTTTACGTTCTGCGTACTTTGATGATGCTCATTTTCCTCCCTGACCAATCCAACTCGTCCACGTCCTCTCCATTGGTTAGTACCCCTTCTAGTTCCTCGGCATGTTCGTTCAAAATGTCCCAGTTATCGGCATGAGTTTTATGTTGCTCCTTTTGCAGGGCAGCTCGCGATGTGATCCAGGTTGAAATTTGGCGCGTCGCAATTGTAGCACCTACGGTTATTTCCGCTTCCCCCACTACTACTTGATCCTTGGGTATATCCTCCACGTCCCGCACGTCCTCGGCCTCGAAAAAATCCTTGTTTCCTTCTTATATTATTTACCGGTTTCTGTTTTATTGTAATTGCCGGAGCTGATGAAGCTGGTTTTCCCGTATATGATTTGTATGCGCGCTCACCACGTTCATATGACAAGGCGATCCGGTAAACTTCCTCCGGTAACTTAGTTGATCGTGACAATTCTCGTTGGCAGTCCGATTCCCGCATATTCATAATGAAAATATCACTAACGTTTTCGGCCGCGTTTGCAAAATAACATCTTCCTGCTAGGGCACTTAGCTCCGCATGAAATTTTTCGAAAGTTTCGTTCTCACAATGTTTTCGTCCGTAGAATAATCCCCGCTCATGAGTTACATTCCTCTCACGTTGGAAAACATTTTGCATCTCATCCAGGACCCGTGGGTACCGTTCCGTTTTAATGTTAACCGTCGGTTTCCGTGCTTTGAATATGCGTTGCGCCTCATCTCCTATACAAAGATACAAGTTAGACTTTAACTTCTTTTCCGAATCGAGACGGTTTTTTCCATTGACTTCTTCAGGCAACGCCGTTATAGCCGCCGCATTTAGAGTACACGCAAAATAGAAATCATCGGGATCAATGTCGTATTTTGCTATCATCCCCCAGTGAAATTTAATTATCCACTCCTCCCAATATACTGGAGGTTCCGGCGTTTGTGTTTCCCAAAATGCTACTATATTTAATGGGTTTTCCCCCCTCTTTTTTTCTCTGCTGGCTGCGCCATGTTAAAGTCGTAAGTTTGGAAATTCAAAAAGGTTGTTAATAAGTTTTATTATAGGCAAACTGTTAGGCATCAAATCGAAATCTTACTGCACTCTTTTATTTCAGATCCCATCGGACATTAGAGATCGCAAGGTCAAGACAGCAGGTCCCCAGACAGAAAGAAGAATTGATAGCACTTACATAAACTCAAACTGGTGTCTATCTAGAAGAATTGATAGCACTTACATAAACTCAAAACTGGTCCCTATATCATTACACTCAGAAACAGGGTCCGAATTGAGATGCTGAGCTAGCGGCAGGTGCATAACTAAATCTAAAGCTGACACACAAGTGTTCATCGAGGTCGTAGTTTTGTCGTCTTGAATAGTTGCATCGGCCTATGCTTTTGACGTCTTTCGTCGACTACAACTTCAATCTCAAGCTTACTCTGCTTTGTCTGAGGCTAGACCTCAAACTTTACCAAACAAAGCTTAGCATCTACCAGGTGTTCAAAATTCTTGAGACTGAGTTTTGCTTGCAAGGGCTGCTTCTCCCCGATGCTCATTTTTTCATATCAACGCAATCTCAAAACGATTTGAAATAAAAATTATAATACAATCGTTATGTGCGCTGCTGAGTAACGCCGAATCGCGACGATGACGTTATTTAGTTTTTTAAGCACAGAGTATACACTAGAGGAAGCAGTAAACGCAAAACTGATATTTACTCATGGAAACGCTTAATTACAAGGACTATACTGTGAACATTATTTACGTTGAAATTTTCGAGTTGTTCAGCGCTTTGCATTGTTTAGTGAGACCGTTTTTCTAAACTATGTTTTTTGTGGCTTTACCTAAACACCAATGGCATATCTTGAAAGAAAATGGTAATTGCTTCAAATCAAAAGTTCAGTTTTTCGAAGAGGTTAATACAACTCCTTTGCTGTCGATCCAAAAAAATAGTTAAAATATTTAAAAATAGTTAAAAATCTCAGAAATTGTCAGTTGTTTAAAATCCTAAATAATTGTCAGAATCTCATAAATTTAGGAGATTCAGTGTGGAAACCTTTAATTGATTTTACTTTTGATCACCAGTGCATATCCTTTAAAAGTTTGTTGGTTTGGAGGATTATCTTCCAAGATTCGGGTCAATTTGGGTAAAGATTTGGGAGAACTTCGCGAAGCTGTATACTATTTCCAGATTTCGGTACAAATTTGGGTCAACTTTTTCACAGCTGTAATTAATAGTGCGAGATGATTGTTCAAATTTTTTCTTGACGTGAACTCTGGCTTAGGGTAATTTTTTTTCCAGTCAAGTTAAAAAACAGTGGCGTAAACTCGTAGCGAGTCTAGTCTGGTATCTTATTACAGGACTATTGCACGTAATTCCTTTTCTAAAAATCGAAAAGATTATCTCGGTGTCGAGAAATACTTGTCTGATTTGAAGTACTGGTGTTTTAGTTTACACTCTAAAAAATTACACGATTTATCGGTACAAAAGGGACACACGATTTTGTAGCCAATTACATGATTTTCGTGTAAACTTGCACGATTTGTGTCGTATGATTTACACTATAAATCGTGTACTTTTTACAACAAAACCATGAATTTGTCGCGTAGAAACACACGACTAATCGTGTTATACATGCAAAAAAAAATTTTACATGAAAAATCGTATAACACTTACACGAAAAACTGATGATTTTTGTGTGAAAATTACGCAATTTATCGTATAATATAACATTTTTTTCGTACCATTAACACAAATATTTGATTTTCTAACTCTAATTTTACGGTTTTGCTCGAGTTTGAAGGTATGACCAATAATAATTCTATATCGATTTCATCATTTTTATGTATCTAATTACCGCTTTTTTTGTTATTCATATTATTTTAATTCAACCACTTTTTATGACAAAAATCTAACAAGAAGTTTTGACTAAAAAACAGTTTTTCCAGTTCGTTTTTTTCTCTATTTCAATTTTCTTTCCTGAAACTAGTTTGCAACAAGAGACAAACTCTTAACAGACCAAATGTTTCGGGAAAAGTTAAATTTTAGCCAACAGACAGTTAGAGAAGAGTCAATGAACGCAAGGAAACAGAAAAACACTACAAAAAAACCAAAAAAATTGCCAGAAAAATTTCAAATTACAAAGTTTGCCTCAAAGCTGTTTGAATTTTAGAAAACTATTTGTTCGACTCATTTTTGATAATGTAACCTAAATTGAGAAAACTGTGTCATTACGTGGAATTTTTGTTTCGCTGGGAAATTTGCAAAATAAATTCCTTTTTAATTATCAGAAACCGATCACATTTTCGAGTTTTACACTTACGCTTTTTGATAAATGAGTTGCTTTTCTTTAACAAAGAAAAAAAAATTAAATTAAAACAAGACTGCTCGTATCAGGGCGAAGCCCTGAATGTTCCGACTGCCTTTTAAGGTTTATGCAGCAGCAAAAATAACATAGAAAAAATTAAATGAAGTAAAAAAAATGAAATTTTTTTTTTCAAAAATTTGAATTTTTTTAATGAAAATCATCCCCCCACACGCCAAATAAAGTAAAAAAAGATAGATTTCGTTCCCTGGAACAAATCAATTATGGCAATTAAGCTTCGTTCAACCAATTTGGAACGATTTATAAGACGAATTAAATCTCCGCTTACGCGTTGATAGCGTGAATTATTTCGCACGTTAATTGTCCCAAATTGGTCAAAATGGCAATCTTTAAACCCTCATAACTTCACGAAAGTTAATCACAGGTGAAATATCTTTTCAAATTTAAGCTCAGGAGAACAATAATTTTTGAATGATTTAAAAAAAATTCCGTCAAAGATGGCTAGTTAAAAAGTCCAAATTTGTCTGAAGAAAAAAAAATCCACCCCGAGCTCAAATTTTCCGTTACTTTCGTATCGAGAATCGGAACAAAAAGTCAAACCGTGAAAGAGAAAAGTTGAGCTTGAACACGTTTTGACATTTTTCCTAGAAAAAAAAACTCATTGCGACCTATATAACTACGTATGAAAAACGTTCATCCTTTTTTGAACATGAGTTTTTTTTGCCAAAATCGAAAAATACACTCGAATGACAGGTTCATTGACGCTTTTTAATCTTGGTAAAGACAATTATTTCACGACAGTTTCTACGCAGAGTTTGTTTGATTGAAACGATTTATTTCAAATCGCCATTAAAACTGCGTTATCTTAGATGAACTATTATGTTGTGGTCTGATAAAAAGTCGGTCTGGAAAAAACCTAGCGTTGTTTGGACACCTAGCCTTGTTTGTGCAACAGCAACCAGTTGTCTATGCTTAGATAAGTGTTTGAGTTTTAGTTGAGTGCAAAACAATCAACAATTTTTAAAAACGGTTTTTAATTTGGTCGTTTTAAGGTTAGTTTTTATCACACCCAACCAATTCAAATACGAGAAAAATGATTATTCATTTAGAAGTGTACATGGTCCCGCCGTTCTGGATGAAATTCTATCAAAAAGCTTGTTTAGGATTCCCGTACACCACTTAAAATTTAATCGAAGTACCTCAGGCGGGTGTTTTTGAGATGAAATTTTGAAAACAGTTCAATTAGATTTACTGCTAAGGTTTTCTACAACATAAATTATCAACAATACAACTGTACAACAAACTCAATTACTCTATAAAAAACAAATTTGATTTTTGCCATGTAGAAATTGAACTTCCTCGAAGAAAAAATAGCCCGATGACATTTGGGCCAAGTATTTCGGAAAACCTCAGAATCTTCTTAAATTTTTTTATTGTTTATGGGCCGCTGCGAGTTTTTTGGGGCTCTATAAAGGAGGTTTGCAACGGGACCATATGTTTTTAAAGTAGGACCAAAAACGGTCTGGTCTTCTGTCAATTCTTACTAGTCTCTAACTAAACTTGTGAGATCTCGCTATGCGAAAAAATCTCACAAAAGTTGAGTCCCACAAAAATTGAACAGCACTTATAGTTGACAAATCATCATTTCATAAGAAAGTGCCAAAAATACTTACGGACACCATGCCACAATGTAAAGTATTAAGCAAACTGCCGAGAAGATTGTTCCCAGAATACATAATAACCGAGGTAGGTCACACCCCATCGCAGTATCAACTGTTAAACACAACCCAATTTGATTGTAAAGTTCGAAGAAAAGACAAATTCAAAAAATTACACTAGTGGACAAAATTAAGCGCAAATTCAAAAAATTAAGCGCAAATTCCAGATTTTACTCAGTAAAATGCCTGTTTTCAATGTACATTTTGGACAACATTTCCTTCAAAATTCAGTAAAACTTTTTACATTGTCCGGGAGCAAATGAGCAGAGCTACCATCTGTGAAAGTATCATTATTTGGTTTCAACGACTTACCAATGTAATCCGGGTCTGAAAACGCCAGTTTTCCTCATCTGCACTAAGTTTTACATCGTAGCGAAATCTTTCTTAAATAAACGGAGTAAAAACCTTGTTCATGCTGCATAAAACAATCTGAGACATTTGTTACTTATTCACGCGAAGTAAAAAAAAAACTAGTGCAGGTGAGGAAAACTGGCATTTTCAGACCCAGATTACCTTGGTAAGTCATAGAAACCAAATATTGATACTTTTACAGATAATAGCTCTGCTCATTTGCTCTCGGTCAATGTGAAATGTTGGAGGAAATGTTGTGCAAAATGAACATTGAAAACAGGCTATTTAGAGAGTAGTAAAAACCTGATTTTACGCTTAATTTTGTCCACTATTGTAGAACCGGAGTCAGTTGGTTTATCAGAAAGTCAAATGTTTTTGATGTGACTTTGCAGTCAAAACAGTTTAGCACACGTTTTAAATGCTGATTTTTAACTTGTAAACTGGTTCTGCAAGCTAGGCATTTCTACATTGAAATAGTTTAATTAAAATGCAAACACGGCGACAAAAAGTTCAATTTTAGTTTTCGAATAAAAGACTGAACAAATGTTTTCGTCA
Organism: Symsagittifera roscoffensis; assembly: GCF_963678635.1. Classification (NCBI taxonomy): domain Eukaryota; kingdom Metazoa; phylum Xenacoelomorpha; order Acoela; family Convolutidae; genus Symsagittifera; species Symsagittifera roscoffensis. Next base: position 1,723 of record NW_026971416.1, on the reverse strand, counting down.
CGTTTTTTTCATCCCGAATTTGTTCCTAATTTTTTGAAACTACGTATTTGAAAGGAGAGGATAGAACTGAAACCTAATAAAGCTGCTTGTATATCAGGGTAGAGCCCTGAATGTTCCGACTGCACCTTAATTCATATTGATTGTTTTTGGAAAATTTTTGAAACTATAGGTCTTAGACAAAATCAAAGATAAAGTGTAAAAGTTTGAGTCGTACGAAGTTAATAGGACCAATTAAAAAAAGTCAATTCCACTTTATTGAGCGGGATAATTCGCCACGCATAAATAATATATCGCGTTACGCTTTCAGCATTATGGAGAAATTCTTCAAAAAACGCATAAATTAGTCCAAAACATAGCCAAAAAGGCAATTTTCAAACTCCAAAAAAAAGCAAAAAAGATTGGAGGTAAAACATTGTTTTAATGATTTTTGATTTCAGGGATTCAAAATCTTCAATGGAGTAAAAAAAGTTTTTGTCGTCGAAATTTGACTGAATAAAAAAAATTTCAAGCATAAATATTCCATTTTCTTCGAAAGTCGGAACCAAAATACTTTCTTTTGACTTGTAATTTGTCCAATTAACCAATGCTACTTGTTAGATATGTGTGCTTAGGTTTGAGTTCTTGCTGTTGAAACGTGCACAAGGTTTTTCATTTTATGCAACTGACATAGTTCTCATTGAGAGAATGAAGAAGCTCATACAAATCTTTTACCCCTTATACGGCCTAAAATCAACAAAACAAAGGACGACGAAATTTTTCCTGACGGTAGACACCTGCTGATTGCTCAATAACAAACTGATCGGAAAACGTTTCTAGAACAAGAAAACATATACCCTGGTCAATGTTGTGGTTTTATGGTCAGACCGTTGCGACCAAATTCTGGTAATTCCAGACTGCCGCGACAGAAATTGGATATTTTCAGACCGCCGCGACCAAAACTTGGTATTTCCAGACTTTATGGACCAAGGCAATGTGTCTGCGATTGTCGCGATCGGAGAAAAGTTAACCGCGACCGGCGCGACCAAAGAAAATTTAACGGCGACCGAAGCAAAACTAACAGCCATCGAGGAAAAACGACTGGAGAAAACGTTTATGTGTATGTATGTATGTATGTATGTATGTATGTATGTATGTATGTATGTATGTATGATGTATGTATGTATGTATGTATGTATGTATGTATGTATGTATGTATGTATGTATGTATGTATGTATGTATGTATGTATGTATGTATGTATGTATGTATGTATGTATGTATGTATGTATGTATGTATGTATGTATGTATGTATGTATTATGTATGTATGTATGTATGTATGTATGTATGTATGTATGTATGTATGTATGTATGTATGTATGTATGTATGTATGTATGTATGTATGTATGTATGTATGTATGTATGTATGTATGTATGTATGTATGTATGTATGTATGTATGTATGTATGTATGTATGTATGTATGTATGTATGTATGTATGTATGTATGTATGTATGTATGTATGTATGTATGTATGTATGTATGTATGTATGTATGTATGTATGTATGTATGTATGTATGTATGTATGTATGTATGTATGTATGTATGTATGTATGTATGTATGTATGTATGTATGTATGTATGTATGTATGTATGTATGTATGTATGTATGTATGTATGTATGTATGTATGTATGTATGTATGTATGTATGTATGTATGTATGTATGTATGTATGTATGTATG
>NW_026971415.1:0-108809 GCF_963678635.1 Symsagittifera roscoffensis | reverse complement strand
GGCTTGTCCGGTTGAGTTGAGGAGCATTAGGGGGGCACCCCTGTCATACGAACACGTTGACCCCCGTGGTGAGCCGATTGTGCAGATTGTGTCGTTGTCACATTTTTGAGATATTCTGTTGCGCGCATGAACTAAAGAAAAAAATAAATTTCAAAGAAAAGAGAATAAGCAGACAAATTATTCGAAAACAGCATTTTGAACGGTTAACCACCCCACTCCACCATTTTCTCTTTAAAATTTAATTTGCAACCAGTTTTTCAAAGAGTCATAATTTAATGTGGTGAAAAAATACAAAGGATTGACAACAACGGTAATTGTGATGAACTAAAAAGAATGAAATAAAACTGCATGGATTCTTTTTTCACAAACAAGTAAATTCGAATTAATTGCTAGGTTAAACATACATGCTGCTAAAAAAATGAACAAGACAGCTCGTATCAGGGCGAAGCCCTGAAAGTTCCGACTGCCTTTTAACGTTTATGGAGCAGTAATAACAAAAAAAACATTAAAAAAATGAAATAAAAAAAATGAACAATTTTTTTTTCTAAAATTTGAATTTTTTTAAATGAAAATCATCCACCCACACGCCATATAAAGTACAAAACAGTAGATTTCGCTCTTTGTAACAAATCAATTATGGCAAATAAGCTTCTTTTAACCAATTTTGATCAATTTCTAAGACGGATTAAATCTCCGCTTACGCGTTAATAGCGCGAAATATATCGCGCGTTAATTGTCCCAAATTGGTCAAAATGACAATCTTTAAACCCTCATAACTTTACGAAAAGTGATCACAGGTAAAATATCTTTTCAAATTTAGGCTCAGGACAACAATAGCTTTCTTATGATATAAAAAATTCCGTCAAAAGTGGCTAGTTAAAAAGTCGAAGTTTGTCTGAAGAAAAAAAAATCCACCCCGAGCACAAATATTCCGTTACTTTCGTATCGAAAGTCGGAACAATTATCACAATAAGTTAAAAATCAACAATTAAACCGGCCTGTAAACATACAAATACAACTGGTAAAAATAAAAATGAAGTAGACAAAGCTAATATTAGATTTAAAAATAAGTCGAAAAGATCTAATAGATCTGTCAACGGGGATTTTTTCAAGCAGCTCTATTTACTACAGATTTCTTTCTCCAATTTTTGTTTTTAGGAATCTGTTTTGTTTTATTTGTTTTGCGCGTTGATTTCACAGTAATTTGTTATAGAAAAACTACAGATTTTTTTCCCCAATTTTTGTTTTTAGGAATCTGTTTTGTTTTATTTGTTTTGCGCATTGATTTGACAGTAAATTTGTCTAGATAAACTGCCTACCATGTTCTTTTTTTCTTGGTTTTTTTCATCAAATCGAACATTCTAGTCAAGTTATGCTGGGTGATGAAAAAGTCGGCTGGCGGCATAATCGTAGACTTGAGAAGTAGATGTCGTGCATGATCATATTTTCGGCGGAATAGTACACTTCGATTCCCCAAACATTTCTGTCTGTTTATGCTGTTAATTTGAGACATGGATAAATTTTGAAAAAGGCTGAGCTCTAAGATAAATGTAACAAAACTAATTATCTAAAACGAATAATTCTTATTTTAAATGGTACCATGTCTCGAACGCAGTAAATTGACCTAATTGCAACAGCCATTTTGCTTGAAGAATTATTCAATTCAGCTAAAACAAAAAAATGTTGTCCACAAAAACACCAAGATACCTGGAATTTTCTTTTGTGGTTATTGTTTCTTCTTTATAAATAATTTGTTCCAAATTATTCTCTTTCACAAAGACACTAAGTTCCGTTCTATCAACATTAAGGAAAATTTTGATTCATTTCAAATATGCATGTACTTTTTCTAGTGTTTCGAGCATTGACAATCCTAGGTCCTTAATTGAGTTTCCTTTACACAAGATACTTGTATCTTCTCTAAATTGCACTAAGTTTATGTTCCTGTTGATTCGGTTTAAAAATCATTTACATAAAGAATCAAAGCCGATGGTCCCAATAATGTTGCTTGTGGAACGCCATGATGAAGTGTCATCCAGTCAGAATAACAGATTTGAAGATTCAAACAATGTTGACGGCCTGCTGAAAAGTCGTCCAGGAGATTTAATGCGTTACTGGAAAAACCATACATTTCAATTTTTTCTAAGAAGATTTCTTGAGAAATGGAATTGAAAATTTTGGCAAAATCTAGAAAAATTGCGTTTTTCTTGATTGATTCACGTTTTCAACAAAAATATCGGTGAAAGTGATAACTGCATCAGTCGCAGTTTTGTTTTCTTGGAATCGGAATGGGTAGACGTTTAATACCGAATTTTGTTTGAGATTTTATCACTATTTGGTTCAAAAGCAAGCGTTCAAAAATTTTTGATGGCATGTTTGTCACACAAATAGGCCTACAACTTGTTGCAATTTGTTTTTAGTTTTTTTTGAAGACAGGAATAAAACATGCTTTTTCGAGGAATGATGAAAATTGTTGCTGTTTAAAGAAATCAGATCTGAGAAAACATTTATTTAATTATGATTCACGCAATTCGGCAAAAAATTGAGTTTTTTTGATATTTCAGCACTAACAATTAAGTTTAGATTAACAAGCGGTAAAATAACTTCCGATTAATTCCACAAACAGTTTTGTTACACACTAAGTTTCTTGTTCAAAATTGTTAAAAGTTTTTTTAAAAACAGAAGATGTGTCAATTTTTTTCATTTTCATGCGCTACTTATGCGTTTTCAAAGCTTATCTCTTACTTGCGGTAACATATTTTGGCAGTCTTCAACTTGAAACTCTGCTGAGTACTTTCTAGTAGCTAGCAGGAGCTATCAAATACAAATAAAAAAACTAGAAATGGCAAAAACTGTGTCAGAATCATTAATTTTTCAGATTTGAAATAATAAAAAAAAACTGAATTTCAGATATAAAATACCTTTTTTTAGACCTGCGTGGAGAGGTGACCTTCCGTATCTCGTAAAGTTTATCTTTTTTTTCTGAAGCATTTGCTAAGTGGTTGTCTTTCAAGGCCATTTTGCACCGACAGGATTCATTTCGCGTTGATTGTGTCTTTCGCTATTGATGTTACGTTAAGATATAGTTTGTCTAAATCCTATGCTAAGTTTTCTGGAAAAAACGTTTCAGTCTATGTTAAATTGATACAGTGTATCAGATTAAACTGATTCTACATGCAAATATTTTTTTTCAACCAATTAACATTATCCTTCTAAAACTCTCTAGTTTTGAGTGTAAATATTTCGGGTAATTTCATGGCGCAGCCAGCAGTTCCTGCGAACGAAGACAGGACTGACTTGTTAGGAATTCCTCTGTTTTGGTCAAGCCAACTGTTAACCCACCATTCCTTTGGGATACTTTGATCGACTAATTCTTCTTAGCAGTGAGTCTTAATGATAATATCAATCCCAATGATGTACTTGCCGACCCAGCGGAGATAATAGACAAGCCTCTCCCGTAACCGAGGTCACCAGGTCACGCAGAAGATGCTCTTGAGGCTAATGCACGAGTCCTCCACGATCAAGCGACCGATCGCAGAGTAACTGAGTTCAATCAAGAGCGACGAAGGAAAGGTTCTAGAATCAGTCAAAACTGTTTTTATTTTGAAGCGGAAGTCGCGGTTGTTCTTTTCACTCGGCAAACAAAGAAAAAGGCCTTACGCTGACTCTTTGCCGCATACAGTCATCAAAACACCATCATTCAAAGTTTTCCACGATAGTTGTGAAACGTTACTCAAAATTGAAAGAGATTACCCGGTTGAATGCATTAAACTTTATAATACTGTCTTTATGCTCGACAATGGTCATTTCACGCCCCTCTGAGTGCTGAATTTGCCATTTGTAAATGGCTGACCGTTCACGAGAGGGAAACCCTTAAAGATCTCTGGTCGGCAGGATATTAGAGGTGAAAATTCAGCAGTAGCTTATCAAAGCTAAGGCAGATTTGAATGGCACTCTCAAACTAGCCGTAGAAAGTGAAAAGGGAGCAAACACGTCAGCGCAATTTCAAAAGCTGTTGCCTCATAAGCAAAACTCGACTTTCTCTATTCAATCCACTAGAGGTATTGTTGGCAAACGTGGTGGCTCACATAATCAATCAGACCGTCAAAACCAAGGCATCAAACGGAGTTATTTTTGTGACAACCCTTTCACTCTGGGTCACAAAAAGTCGTCTCCGGCAAGAAAAGTTACGTGCAATCTCTTCAGAAAGCGTGTTCACTTTGCGAAATGTTGCAATTTGTCGAAACTGAAAGTGAATCTAGTTCGTGAGGAGGAGTAAACAAGCAGTCCCGCGTTAGACTGATTTTATTGATATCGAAGATGACGGTCAGCCTTTATACTTCGAGCTGGAAGAAACAGTGCAGAACAAAAGTAGGGAAGCCAAGAAGTATCAGTATCCAACTTCGATCAGGTCCTAGTTTTTTTTATTCTACCGTCGATATCGAAAGTTCGGTCTCGCTCCTCAAGAAACGTACATTAGATCACTTGCTTCTGCGAAACCCGACCATTCAATTTCGAGACATCACACGACATCCGATAGTAACCGCATACGTGGATTACAACAAGTGTCTTGTTCGGTTATTGGGATCGGTCACCACTCCTGTTTCGTCTAATGGGTGGTAAATTCAAGTTGCCACTTTTCTAATTTCAGAGAACCGTGTTCGAAATCTCCTTGGTTTGATTTACACTGAAAACTGCGAGTGGCTACGACACATTTGATGGCTGAAACTATCAGTTCACTAAAGGACACCACACATGACCTCATGTCCGAGTACTGGAAATCATATCAGGCGAAACGTTATGCACACATCTTCAACCGTCTGGGTCGTTCCAAAAGCCACAAAATCTATGCCCATTTTAAGTACCCTTTTAACCCTAGGCAAGTAAAAGAGCAGAAAGTGCTTTTCCATGTCCATACCGTGTCGCCAATAAAACCAAAAAACTTGGATGGGCATATTAAAAACTTGACAAATGTGAAACAGACCACTTCATCGCAACTATCGTGCAGACCGCAAAAAAAGGATGGTTCAAGTTAGCTCTAAATGCTAAGCCTATGAATGCGCAGATCTGGAAAAACAAGTAGCAGATGCCCAACATGCATGAGCGTATTAACTCTGTGGCGCAGATCTCTACTAAAGATGTACCTTGAAAGGTTTTTTTTAACAACGCAGAAGCTAAAAACATTACCAACGAATTAGAACTACTGACGATAGCATGGTCATGCGAGTATTTCCGCCTATATCTACTTGTCAACCAATTTCAGATATTAACTGATCACAAAGCCATAAATTCTTTGCTCAACGAGCGCTATAATAACAAATCGTATTAGTTCCGTTTGTCTAGGTGGGCTGATAGCATATTACCTTGAAATTACCGTGAAATAAACAGGAAAAAAGTTTTCAGGTCTGAACTTAGATCTGAAATAACCAATCTCTAAAGTATCCAAGCGTTATTTAGAAATTTCACAACCAATTGGAGATCTGAAATTTAGATCTGAAAAAGATTATTTCAGATCTGTTTTAGAAAATTTACTTGTTACTTCTGATATAAATTATCCGGACAAAGCTATCAGAAAGCAGTTTTTTTTACCAGAATTAATATAGTGCAAAATTTGATCGAGCGAAAACGGGCCTAACGTTTTACCCGTGAACGTGTCATTATCGGTTTTTTCACTCAGTTCAAATTTTGGATCTTTTCCATTTCCCAATCCCTCAATAAATTAAGAAACAAAGCTGACAAGAGCTGTTCACCCGGCATCTGGCATGTTTCCTGTTGGAAACTTTGTAGCAATTTATTCTAGCAATTTGTTCAACTGTTCACGCTGCCACTTTTCAATGCATTTTCAGTAAAAATTTCAGCAAAAAGCAAAGGGGGGGCTGGAAAAGAGCCAAAATTATGTCAGAAAAACCTAATTAATTGATATCCAATTTGAATCAAAATTGATTTCTTATTTAGTCTTATACACTTTATTAGGATAAAGTTTCTCGAGTTTTGCTTGAAAGAATGTATTTATGTTCGATTGTCAAAAAATGACAATTTTACTAGATAAGAAGAAAAAGTTTGGTTAAAAAAGAGATTTTTAAATATTGGGGCTGTGTTTTAGAGATTTTAAACATGTATTATTTTGTTGAACTCTATAAAAATTTCACTTTGATGTAGTTTGGACTTCGATTGACTCAGTACGTTTGGCGTAACTTCTGATTTAGTGAACAAGCAAAAAACTTTTGGAATCGAATTTCATCAAAAAATTGGAATGTACTAATTCTGGTTAAGTTTTTAGCAGCTTTTAATCTATCCAATTTTTTCCTAAATTCCTATCCCACTTTAAGAGTTTTGCGTTCAAATTTTTCGTTCTGATCGGTTAAATTAAATCAAGCCTGTACAACCTTAACATTGGCGAATGCACTGTTTGTTTAGTTTGAACATTGACAGAAAAAACAGGGTAAGAAACATTTTGTTCACCTGTAAGAAAAGGTGAAAAACTATCATGGTAGCAGTGGGTTATCTACTTTTCAGATGGCCTTCTGAAATTCTAGAATTTAAGAATCTTGACCTACTAAAATACAACTTTTTCACCATCAGAAATGATTTCTTACTCTTCGCAATTTTATTACTTAGTTGGCACTTTAGACACCAACTGGCAAAAGCTTATCGTCGGTAGTTTTTTCACTACGATACCAAACTGCGCAATTTGTGAACTGTAAGCGGATTCCGCAACAGGTCAAAATCAAATTTGTCGCGGATTCCACAACATTGCTGCTTTCCTTCCATCTTCTTTGCTGTACTGAAACGCTCATATCCAAAAATTGCCAAATTGAGGAATCTGCATCAGTATTTGCGAAATCCTGAACAGTTTGTCGAATCCACAAACAATTATTAACACATGTGTATGTTTGAAAAGAGTTGTTGTGGAATCTGCAACTGTAAGCAGAATCCGCAAATTGTAAGCGGAATTCCCAAAGTAAAATCCGCAAAGTGTAAGCGGAATCGGCAAATTATAAGCGGAATCCCCAAATTGGAAGTTGAATCCGCAAATTGTAAGTATAATCTGCATTTTTTCGCAGATTCCATTTACATACATGCACAAGTATAGTAGCGTCTTAAATTATATCTTTTATCTAATTTGTGGTCACGAACAAGTTAAACCTAATCTCCTTTACTAAGTTGATCAATACCAGTTGAAATGACAACGTCTGATCACAATTCCTAACCCTAACTTCGATCTTAACTCCTGTCAATCACGCAATTTCGATCTCACTGACTTCGATCTCAATTTTTGTTTTTTCCTCATCTAGCCATAGGAAGATTTTCGTAGACTTGACTCAGGAGCACATCCACCGCAGGAAATTACTTATCAAAAAACATGTAGCGATGATATGCTGAAAAACTGCGGAGTGAGTTAATCTCCCAGCGAACAGTGAAAAAGACCCTAGAACTTGGATTCTTACAAAAAAATGCTCCAGCAAAAACGTATTTTTGATCGTAGCTGCCACGAGTTTTCTCGTAACAAATAGGATCTAGCAAAATAGGGTCTCTCTTTTGAACTTGTACGAACACTTGTAATGATCCGTCTTATTTCTCATTTTTTAGATATTTTACTGAATTCATCCGTTTCTTTTTGCCTAATTTTGCGTTCATCATCTCTTTTCGCCGCAACTGGTAGCTTACTCATTAGCCATTATCGCTAGTGTTTTTACGCCAGTTTGAAGGGTCACTGATTAAATTTTATTGAACATATCAATTGTTCAGTATTGCCTAGATTTTGGTGTTTTAAGGATAGCGAGGCCGAATGGTTAAAGTTTTGGATTGCAAAATTCTGAACGGGTTTCGTTCGTGGCTTCAATTTCCGACTTTATTGAATTGGTTTTCAGTAAAGGTCACATAATTTTTGATTTTTCCAACCTTAACTTTTCACAAGGATGCATTTTAAAATATTATTTGTTGTTAAAAACTGCACATTTGTGGTTATAAAATGGTCCCCACAAAACAACCAGGTACCTGGAGATTAAGACATCTATCTAGAGCTTATAAAATGTTGATTAATTATAAGTTAGCCATTCAGAATTATGTTGTATTACAATTCCAAACATTTTTTGTTTATTTTTCTAACAACGTTCCCTCTCACGAATTCTAAGGCGGATAATTTTAAACGCCTCAAAAAAGATTTTTGATGACAAAATGTAAGCTCAATTTTTGTTGTTAAAAAGTAAAATAAATTGATGTCAGCATATGTTTTGATATAAGTAATATGTTTATGGCAAAATTTAATTTGAAAAGTTTCCGACGAACAGTTTTTGAAAAGATTGCTTATAAAAATTTTGGTTTTCTAATACTAACATGCTATACGCATGCGGGACCTGTCTATCATAGTCGCTTTTTGAGGAACCATTCTAACAGAGTTGTAACCAGCGTTTACACTGGGTGTGCTTTAATCTCATCTCAATTACTGCTCTCATGATTTGATTTCACTCTCGACTTATGTCAATACTGGCCTTTTCACTTGAATTCACTCTTTAATGCTAGATCAGTCTTTGAGACTGACGAAATGTCAATTACTGATCTAATTTGGTAATTTGCTTTGCATTGTGTTTCCAAACAACCTCAACCCATTATCTCCGAGTATAGAATCTTTTCGGCGTTGTGCTTCAAACACTATGACCCCAAAAATTACTTGTTGAGAAACGAATTCCAAAAACTAGACAGTGACATTCACCAATTTAATTAACTGATAATTTAGGATTATTTAATGGTTTCCGCTGACAATGGTTAGGTCCCTGCTTTTAAATTCCGGATTGCCTGAGATTTGAATTCCAGCTCTAGCTTTTAATTGTTCATATGCAAGTTCACGGAAGAACAAAATTCAGCATCCATTTAAGCTTTGCGGAAACCGTTTACTTTTGCGGACTTCACTAACAAAACTTGCGGAGACCTTTTGAAGAGACCACTTAAAAATGCGGAATTCAGAACAAATAGCTAAATTTGCTTTTTGCTGACTTTGTGGTCATAAATTGTACTCTCCACTAAAAGGGTACTACAATGATATAGTGGTATCTTCAAAATTTTCAGCTTCCTTGGGAAAAACATTAGAGCTCCAAAACTGTTTGATTAAAAGGATTTAGCATTCAGAAAAAAGTCGCATCATGTGTTCAGTTAACCAATATGTTTAAATGTAGTTAATCAAAGTTAACCATTCAACCAATGTCTGAAGATTTAATTAACCAACGTTTTAAGGTTTAATCGTGGATTTCGCTGAAACTGTTTTTTGAATTCGGCATTGCTGTAGAGAAAAGAATTCCAGCTTTAGCTTCAAAGTTTTAAAATATCTATTTGGTTTTAAAAAAGGTTTGGAATATGGGAACATACAATTACCGCCTATCCAATGAACAGTTTGGCCTCGTAATGTTTACAAGCAAAAAAAATCCCATAAATTTCAATAACAGGTCTAACTAGGTCTTAAGTTCTTTCGGCCGAAATGAATAAAACAAATAATTTGAATTAATTTAATAACCAGGACTTAATTCCCCAAAAACTGGAATAAGAAGAAAATAAAAATTCACTAATTTGGAAATTTTTTCTTGAGATAAGCATGTTTAGAGCTCATAAAATGTTTGTTATTATGAGTTAGCCATTCAGAATGATGTTGTATCATCTTTTCAAACAATTTTTTGTTAGTTTTTCTTAAAATCTTTTCTGTCAATAATTTTCAAGGCGGATAATAAAAAAGCGACAAAAATGATTTGTGATGACAAATATGTAAAACCAATTATGGTTGTTAAAGTATAACAAAAATTGAAGCCAGCATGTTTTTTGATACAAGCAAAACAATTATTGCAAGGTTTAATCTGAAAAGGTTCTGGCTCAAAGTTTTTCGTTAGATTTGTGACAATGCATTTGTGACAATGTGAAACTACCTTTTCAGATTTGAAATTCAAATGAAAGCGATAGTGGAAATAATCCTGGAAAATGTATAAGCATTCTGTGATTGCAAAAAAACTCAACGTTGTTTTCTAGTTTTCCTCTATCTTTGCTCGCAAACATATGAGCACAAATGGTATCACGAATAATATTACAATTTTATGAAGGCCAAAGAAGCTTAATCAGGACTTTAGTCAAGGCTAAATTTGTCAGCCTGACTTTTCTCATAAAATTCAGACACGTAAAGAAATATTTCGAAAACAAATTGACACGTGGAAAGGTAGGAAAAAAATTAACAAATTATCAGAAATGTATTTCCACGTTTTTTTTTCAATGTTAAAAAGGGGGGGGGGTTTAGAGAGCCGAGCATTTTGTGATTATTATGACTAATAGAGCACAAAACGTGGTGCCTAAATAAAGAAAGCATGATGATGATGATGATGATGACTACAAGAGTAAAGTAGTGTTTACAATAGGAAAGTTTGCATCTCAGATTTTTGCTTGCTCTCTGGGCTTTTGCCCATTCCTTTGAGTGTTTTTCTGAAACTCAGGAGACGAAAAGCTATATACTATGACTTTTGATTTCTAGGCGTTCTAAAATGCCGTTCTAAACTTTAGTCGGCGTGAATAAGTGAACAGATGGAGCTTCTCGACTAACTTTAAAACTACTGCGACCAAACATGGATCTGACTATTTGTTTTCTCGTTTTGACATACTTGGAACCATTTAGCTGTCGGTAGAAATTAGAAGAACACATGCTCTCAGGAATGACTTGGTATCTAGCTTATGCAACTCATCATAACTTAATATTTGTTTAATTTTTAATGCGTAATTTTGTCGACTAGTTTATAAATCCGTGTAATCGTTAACATGATGATAACATAATAGAAAGAGCTTCAAAACATTTTGAAGCAAACCAAACCATAAGATACATCTTTGTAAATTTACGAAACCAAAAATACAGCACTGTCATAAGGTAGCTCAGCTAATTATTGGCTACGGCAAGTTATTTGTACGAGTTTTAACTTCTCATCATATCTGGATAAACTAATAAAAAACATTTGAGCTAATACTTTTAGAACTTATTTTAACCATGAGTAAGGCAGTGAAGTCATCACTCGACTTTTGATGTTTTTGATTAGAGGAACCGTTTTGGTCTCCTCTATCGTGCCTGCAAATCTTTTGTTCACGTGAAGCAATTAATTTTTAGTTTATAGTCGTAAGAAACTATATACAAATGCAAATGAAACTCAGTTTACCGATTGGTCTAAACGCTTCGGCTCTTTTCCAGTCCCCCCTCTTTCAAATTCAATTTTGAAAAGCTTAATTAGCATTGTCATAATGCAATGAAATTTGGCGTGGTGAACAAATCGTCAACTGTGAACAGATTTGTTATTCATATAGAGAGTTGCAAAAAGTTCGGACAGACAGAAGTAATTAAAAAGAGCAACCTGCCAATTTTGAGCAATTTTTGCATTTAGATTTGAATTTTTAGGTGCAAATGAGACATTCTTTCTGTCTGAAAAATTAACTTTTGCATGCAAAACTTCTCTGAAAAAGGTCATTTGCTCTTTTTAATTATTTTTGTCTGTCCGAACTTTTTGATATTAATTATACATAACAGCGTAACATCACGCATTTAGCCGTAAAAACACGTAACACAAACATAAAATTCGGTATTTTGAAAAGGGGGGAACTGGAAAAGAGCCATCGATTCTTACTGTGTGGCGGATTTGTAAAAAAACCCAAACATTATCCGTGACCATAAAACAATGCACGTGAGCATTAAACAAAGCAACAATCAACGTGAGCTTCCCTGGAAGATTAGTCTCGCCACATAGCTATTTTCCAATCCCCCTTGATGATATTAAAGTATTAATTTATTATATGATCAGGTCTAGGTCAAATGAAACCTAACCTTGCAGCCAATCTTAACTGGCAGAGTTGTGATCTGTTAGAGCGTAACTGGGCACCTAACTCTCCAAGAAGAAAATACAGCTCTGAGAACAGCTTGAATTAAACATTTAATAAACTTGTTATTCTACACAACTCAGAGTGGCTCTTTTCCGGCTAAATATATTGAAAAAAATCAAAAAGGGGACTGGAAAACAGCCCTCGGAGTTCCTTAGAGTATCTCATGGCGCCACCAGCAGAATTCCTTACCCAGGATAACCAACTAGATATGCACCCGGGTTGACCAAAACTTCTTATCATATAATTTCCATATATGAGAAACTTCTTGTCATACAATTTCATACAATTCCATACGTACAGAAAATTGTATGAAAACTCTATGATAAGCATTTTTCCATATATGAAAATTGTATGATAGTGTGTTTTTCCATAAACCAAAAATTTTGATTTTTTCTTTTTCAATTTAGTTTCTGAAAAATTTTCGGTTGTAGTTGCAACCGAACACAAGTGCCAAAGACCTTGGTTACTCAAAACACCAAAGGTTGGCCGGTCTTGCATTGACAATGCATAGAAAACGACCTGAATGTGGCTGTCTTTTACAATTGATATAACAAAAGTAACAGACATTTATTTTTTGGCAGAATTTTTCAATGATGATTATTTTAAATTTTTGAATATTCAAATTATCAGACATTGATCAAGGCATACATTAACACCCCATACAGAAGAAATAGGAAGTTTCCGCGTTTTTGAAAAAAAATATATAAGTGAAAAGAAAATAAAAGCCAATTTTATCGTATCCTGGACTACGTTATGCACACAAAATATTCAATTTTGCATGCGAAAAAAAAATTTTCGAAAAACGTTTGTTTGCGTACGAAATTCGATTTGCGGTTGAAAAACAAACAAAAAAATTTTTGGGCCAAATTTTCAAAATTACTTTGTGTCGCCATCAAAAAAAATGCCAGTCATACACTTTTCATATATGGGAATTGTATGATAAGCATTTTTTTCAAAAAAAACGAAAACCTCAGTTTTTATCACCAGACTGTTTTATTAGAATCAAACAGCCACAGAAACGAGTTTATACCAGTTTTCAACCATTTTTAGAAATTGTATGAAAATTGTATGACAAGCATTTTCCCACACACTTGATGTATGGAATTGTATGATAAGCATTTTCGGTGTATGGAGGTCAACCCGGGCAAATACCAGTTTTTTTAACGGCTTCAAACTCAGATCCACACTGCCCGCACTGACAAAAATGGATTAGGACCGATTTTAGTATGAAAAACGTACGTTGATTAAATTTAGATCGATTTTAGTATGAAAAAAGTACGTTGATTAATTTTAGATCGATTTTAGTATGAAAAATACGAAGATAAAACAAAAAAGATGAAGATTGAATCGGATCGATTTAAAATTGATTTGAATTGATTTTAAATCCCAACTAAAAAAATTGATCCAAATCAATTTTAAATCAATTTAAATGCATTTTTTCCAGTCTGATTTTGTTTTTTAATTTTCAGGTGATTAAAACGGATTTATATTGATTTAAATCGATTTTTTTATTTGAGATTTATCGGTTTCGAAATTTGATTGCATTTATTCACTTCCTATCATCTATTCAGTGCTATCTTACATCCATAGCGTATTTTAGCATAAAAAACCAAACAAAAAGACCAAAAAATCGGTAAAATTCTTTGATTTTCTTGCATATTTGAGTTCAAAACTGATCTATATTGACCCTTTTCTTGATTTGTTTTATATATCTGTTTTACAACAATTTTTTTTAACTTCATTGCCTTTTTTCGTGCTTGAAACTGATTTATGTGGATAATTTTATTGAATTCTATAACTTCTGGCACGAGTGTTTACATTTAAAAATCGAGAATAAAAATTTCCAACAATTTTTCAAAGGGTGTGTTTTTTTTCGCCTTGTTACCAAAAAAAACTATTTTAGTGTGTCAGAAAATTCGACACTTCAGACACTTAAATTCAGACATTTAAATCGATTAAAAATTTTCAAAAAGATCAATTTAAATCGATTTAAAATGGATTTAGGTGAGATTCTGGCTCTTTTTCCTCCCCCCCCCCCCCCACGTCACACAAACCTGAATTTTATGGTCTAACGAGTGGTTTCACAAGGTTAATTATGAAGACCAAATATGTTTGTTATGGTCTAATTAGTCTGGATGTCATTTTTCATGACAATCGCACAAAGTGAACCGTAATTTCAAAATGAAAAATTTGCAGGTGGGGGGAAAGGAAAAGGAGCCGAGATTCTGATGGATTTAAGTGAGATTCGGATGGTTTTTATTGAGTAGGAAAATCCATCGAAATTGATCTGAATTGACTTTTTAGACACTTAAATTGATTTAAAATTTTCAAAAAGATTGATTTAAATCGATTTAAAATCCATTTAAGTTCGTTAAATGTACATGGTTAATTGATTGGATCGATTTAAAATCAATTTAAAATCAATTTAAATCGACCGGAAACCATTTCTGTCAGTGCGGGTGGCAATTCAATACTTGCCTAGAACAGTTATTGGCTCTTTTTCCTTCCCCCCCCCCCCCCCCCCACCTCACACGACCTTCAATATATTAGTGTAACGAGTGGTTTTACGAGGTTGAGTATGAAGACCAAATATGTTTGCCGTGGCCTTATTAGTCTTTATGTAACAATCGGAAAATGTAGTCAACAAATTTAAATGTAAAAATTTGCAGGTGGGGGGAAAGGAAAAAGAGCCCAGTTATTTAGCAAATAAGTGTACAGGAAAAGGAAGAAAAGCAAGCTAGAGGCCCAAAGCTTGGCCACAACGTCTATAAATTTGAGGTACGAAAACAACTAGTTTCACGTCTGTTCCTAGCATTGGGAACGGAGGAGAAGAAGATGTTCAAGTAAAAAATCTGCATGTGGAAATATAAAAATTAACAATCAAAGATACTATTGAAATAGCAAAACTTGCATTCCAAAAAACACAAAGAGACCTTAGAAGCGTTCCACGCATCATTAACTGCACAAGCAGCCAGGTCAAAATTAGCAACGTTGAAGGATGAACATGTTGAACTCGAACACATTTGAAATTCAGTTTGAACGCTCTAACGAACTAACGCGCTTTTGCATGGTAAGCAAACCAATTATCTTGAACAAGTTTGTTCTTCAAACTTCATCGTAGCTTCACGCATTCAGCCACAATAACAGGAAAGACCACTAGGAAAATGGAAAATTGAAATGTGTGGGTGAAAAGGGAAAACTGGTTGATTGTTTAACCTGCAGTTGTGGGGCAAACAGAGTCAAACGTGCAGAGAGAGATCCCATGCCGACCACCGCCAGAGGGGATCCACTTGGCAGCTGGAACTGTTCACAGGGCGGGAGGATCTGCTCAGCTGGGACATTCTGGGGAATTCGAATCACGGCGATTCCATCTTCATTACTAAACAGGTTGTCATACTTTCAGATCTGAGCTGATAAAAGAGAAACTAACTATTTAAGTAATGGCTGAAAGTTTCCATAAGCTACCTCTTATAAAAATACAGTATAGGTTTGTGAAATTATTTTTAAAACCAAAACTTGCAGGTAAAAATGATGGCTCTTTTCCAGTTCCACTTCTTTCAAATTCAATGTTGAAAAGCTTATTTAACGTTGTCATACTTTCAGATCTGAGCTGATAAAAGAGAAACTAACTATTTAAGTAATGGCTGAAAGTTTCCATAAGCTACCTCTTATAAAAATACAGTATAGGTTTGTGAAATTATTTTTAAAACCAAAACTTGCAGGTAAAAATGATGGCTCTTTTCCAGTTCCACTTCTTTCAAATTCAATGTTGAAAAGCTTATTTAACGTTGTCATACTTTCAGATCTGAGCTGATAAAAGAGAAACTAACTATTTAAGTAATGGCTGAAAGTTTCCATAAGCTAACTCTTATAAAAATACAGTATAGGTTTGTGAAATTATTTTTAAAACCAAAACTTGCAGGTAAAAATGATGGCTCTTTTCCAGTTCCACTTCTTTCAAATTCAATGTTGAAAAGCTTATTTAACGTTGTCATACTTTCAGATCTGAGCTGATAAAAGAGAAACTAACTATTTAAGTAATGGCTGAAAGTTTCCATAAGCTACCTCTTATAAAAATACAGTATACGTTTGTGAAATTATTTTTAAAACCAAAACTTGTAGGTAAAAATGATGGCTCTTTTCCAGTTCCACTTCTTTCAAATTCAATGTTGAAAAGCTTATTTAACGTTGTCATACTTTCAGATCTGAGCTGATAAAAGAGAAACTAACTATTTAAGTAATGGCTGAAAATTTCCATAAGCTACCTCTTATAAAAATACAGTATAGGTTTGTGAAATTATTTTTAAAACCAAAACTTGCAGGTAAAAATGATGGCTCTTTTCCAGTTCCACTTCTTTCAAATTCAATGTTGAAAAGCTTATTTAACGTTGTCATACTTTCAGATCTGAGCTGATAAAAGAGAAACTAACTATTTAAGTAATGGCTGAAAGTTTCCATAAGCTACCTCTTATAAAAATACAGTATAGGTTTGTGAAATTATTTTTAAAACCAAAACTTGCAGGTAAAAATGATGGCTCTTTTCCAGTTCCACTTCTTTCAAATTCAATGTTGAAAAGCTTATTTAACGTTGTCATACTTTCAGATCTGAGCTGATAAAAGAGAAACTAACTATTCAAGTAATGGCTGAAAGTTTCCATAAGCTACCTCTTATAAAAATACAGTATAGGTTTGTGAAATTATTTTTAAAACCAAAACTTGCAGGTAAAAATGATGGCTCTTTTCCAGTTCCACTTCTTTCAAATTCAATGTTGAAAAGCTCAGTTAACGTTGTCATACTTTCAGATCTGAGCTGATAAAAGAGAAACTAACTATTTAAGTAATGGCTGAAAGTTTCCATAAGCTACCTCTTATAAAAATACAGTATAGGTTTGTGAAATTATTTTTAAAACCAAAACTTGCAGGTAAAAATGATGGCTCTTTTCCAGTTCCACTTCTTTCAAATTCAATGTTGAAAAGCTTATTTGACGTTGTCATACTTTCAGATCTGAGCTGATAAAAGAGAAACTAACTATTTAAGTAATGGCTGAAAGTTTCCATAAGCTACCTCTTATAAAAATACAGTATAGGTTTGTGAAATTATTTTTAAAACCAAAACTTGCAGGTAAAAATGATGGCTCTTTTCCAGTTCCACTTCTTTCAAATTCAATGTTGAAAAGCTTATTTAACGTTGTCATACTTTCAGATCTGAGCTGATAAAAGAGAAACTAACTATTTAAGTAATGGCTGAAAGTTTCCATAAGCTACCTCTTATAAAAATACAGTATAGGTTTGTGAAATTATTTTTAAAACCAAAACTTGCAGGTAAAAATGATGACTCTTTTCCAGTTCCACTTCTTTGAAATTCAATGTTGAAAAGCTTATTTAACGTTGTCATACTTTCAGATCTGAGCTGATAAAAGAGAAACTAACTATTTAAGTAATGGCTGAAAGTTTCCACAAGCTACCTCTTATAAAAATACAGTATAGGTTTGTGAAATTATTTTTAAAACCAAAACTTGCAGGTAAAAATGATGGCTCTTTTCCAGTTCCACTTCTTTCAAATTCAATGTTGAAAAGCTTATTTAACATTGTCATACTTTCAGATCTGAGCTGATAAAAGAGAAACTAACTATTTAAGTAATGGCTGAAAGTTTCCATAAGCTACCTCTTATAAAAATACAGTATAGGTTTGTGAAATTATTTTTAAAACCAAAACTTGCAGGTAAAAATGATGGCTCTTTTCCAGTTCCACTTCTTTCAAATTCAATGTTGAAAAGCTTATTTAACGTTGTCATACTTTCAGATCTGAGCTGATAAAAGAGAAACTAACTATTTAAGTAATGGCTGAAAGTTTCCATAAGCTACCTCTTATAAAAATACAGTATAGGTTTGTGAAATTATTTTTAAAACCAAAACTTGCAGGTAAAAATGATGGCTCTTTTCCAGTTCCACTTCTTTCAAATTCAATGTTGAAAAGCTTATTTAACGTTGTCATACTTTCAGATCTGAGCTGATAAAAGAGAAACTAACTATTTAAGTAATGGCTGAAAGTTTCCATAAGCTACCTCTTATAAAAATACAGTATAGGTTTGTGAAATTATTTTTAAAACCAAAACTTGCAGGTAAAAATGATGGCTCTTTTCCAGATCCACTTCTTTCAAATTCAATGTTGAAAAGCTTATTTAACATTGTCATACTTTCAGATCTGAGCTGATAAAAAAGAAACTAACTATTTAAGTAATGGCTGAAAGTTTCCATAAGCTACCTCTTATAAAAATACAGTATAGGTTTGTGAAATTATTTTTAAAACCAAAACTTGCAGGTAAAAATGATGGCTCTTTTCCAGTTCCACTTCTTTCAAATTCAATGTTGAAAAGCTTATTTAACGTTGTCATACTTTCAGATCTGAGCTGATAAAAGAGAAACTAACTATTTAAGTAATGGCTGAAAGTTTCCATAAGCTACCTCTTATAAAAATACAGTATAGGTTTGTGAAATTATTTTTAAAACCAAAACTTGCAGGTAAAAATGATGGCTCTTTTCCAGTTCCACTTCTTTCAAATTCAATGTTGAAAAGCTTATTTAACGTTGTCATACTTTCAGATCTGAGCTGATAAAAGAGAAACTAACTATTTAAGTAATGGCTGAAAGTTTCCATAAGCTACCTCTTATAAAAATACAGTATAGGTTTGTGAAATTATTTTTAAAACCAAAACTTGCAGGTAAAAATGATGGCTCTTTTCCAGTTCCACTTCTTTCAAATTCAATGTTGAAAAGCTTATTTAACGTTGTCACACTTTCAGATCTGAGCTGATAAAAGAGAAACTAACTATTTAAGTAATGGCTGAAAGTTTCCATAAGCTACCTCTTATAAAAATACAGTATAGGTATGTGAAATTATTTTTAAAACCAAAACTTGCAGGTAAAAATGATGGCTCTTTTCCAGTTCCACTTCTTTCAAATTCAATGTTGAAAAGCTTATTTAACGTTGTCATACTTTCAGATCTGAGCTGATAAAAGAGAAACTAACTATTTAAGTAATGGCTGAAAGTTTCCATAAGCTACCTCTTATAAAAATACAGTATAGGTTTGTGAAATTATTTTTAAAACCAAAACTTGCAGGTAAAAATGATGGCTCTTTTCCAGTTCCACTTCTTTCAAATTCAATGTTGAAAAGCTTATTTAACGTTGTCATACTATCAGATCTGAGCTGATAAAAGAGAAACTAACTATTTAAGTAATGGCTGAAAGTTTCCATAAGCTACCTCTTATAAAAATACAGTATAGGTTTGTGAAATTATTTTTAAAACCAAAACTTGCAGGTAAAAATGATGGCTCTTTTCCAGTTCCACTTCTTTCAAATTCAATGTTGAAAAGCTTATTTAACGTTTTCATACTTTCAGATCTGAGCTGATAAAAGAGAAACTAACTATTTAAGTAATGGCTGAAAGTTTCCATAAGCTACCTCTTATAAAAATACAGTATAGGTTTGTGAAATTATTTTTAAAACCAAAACTTGCAGGTAAAAATGATGGCTCTTTTCCAGTTCCACTTCTTTCAAATTCAATGTTGAAAAGCTTATTTAACGTTGTCATACTTTCAGATCTGAGCTGATAAAAGAGAAACTAACTATTTAAGTAATGGCTGAAAGTTTCCATAAGCTACCTCTTATAAAAATACAGTATAGGTTTGTGAAATTATTTTTAAAACCAAAACTTGCAGGTAAAAATGATGGCTCTTTTCCAGTTCCACTTCTTTCAAATTCAATGTTGAAAAGCTTATTTAACGTTGTCATACTTTCAGATCTGAGCTGATAAAAGAGAAACTAACTATTTAAGTAATGGCTGAAAGTTTCCATAAGCTACCTCTTATAAAAATACAGTATAGGTTTGTGAAATTATTTTTAAAACCAAAACTTGCAGGTAAAAATGATGGCTCTTTTCCAGTTCCACTTCTTTCAAATTCAATGTTGAAAAGCTTATTTAACGTTGTCATACCTTCAGATCTGAGCTGATAAAAGAGAAACTAACTATTTAAGTAATGGCTGAAAGTTTCCATAAGCTACCTCTTATAAAAATACAGTATAGGTTTGTGAAATTATTTTTAAAACCAAAACTTGCAGGTAAAAATGATGGCTCTTTTCCAGTTCCACTTCTTTCAAATTCAATGTTGAAAAGCTTATTTAACGTTGTCATACTTTCAGATCTGATCTGATAAAAGAGAAACTAACTATTTAAGTAATGGCTGAAAGTTTCCATAAGCTAACTCTTATAAAAATACAGTATAGGTTTGTGAAATTATTTTTAAAACCAAAACTTGCAGGTAAAAATGATGGCTCTTTTCCAGTTCCACTTCTTTCAAATTCAATGTTGAAAAGCTTATTTAACGTTGTCATACTTTCAGATCTGAGCTGATAAAAGAGAAACTAACTATTTAAGTAATGGCTGAAAGTTTCCATAAGCTACCTCTTATAAAAATACAGTATAGGTTTGTGAAATTACTTTTAAAACCAAAACTTGCAGGTAAAAATGATGGCTCTTTTCCAGTTCCACTTCTTTCAAATTCAATGTTGAAAAGCTTATTTAACGTTGTCATACTTTCAGATCTGCGCTGATAAAAGAGAAACTAACTATTTAAGTAATGGCTGAAAGTTTCCATAAGCTAACTCTTATAAAAATACAGTATAGGTTTGTGAAATTATTTTTAAAACCAAAACTTGCAGGTAAAAATGATGGCTCTTTTCCAGTTCCACTTCTTTCAAATTCAATGTTGAAAAGCTTATTTAACGTTGTCATACTTTCAGATCTGAGCTGATAAAAGAGAAACTAACTATTTAAGTAATGGCTGAAAGTTTCCATAAGCTACCTCTTATAAAAATACAGTATAGGTTTGTGAAATTATTTTTAAAACCAAAACTTGCAGGTAAAAATGATGGCTCTTTTCCAGTTCCACTTCTTTCAAATTCAATGTTGAAAAATTTATTTAACATTGTCATACTTTCAGATCTGAGCTGATAAAAGAGAAACTAACTATTTAAGTAATGGCTGAAAGTTTCCATAAGCTACCTCTTATAAAAATACAGTATAGGTTTGTGAAAATATTTTTAAAACCAAAACTTGCAGGTAAAAATGATGGCTCTTTTCCAGTTCCACTTCTTTTAAATTCAATGTTGAAAAGCTTATTTAACGTTGTCATACTTTCAGATCTGAGCTGATAAAAGAGAAACTAACTATTTAAGTAATGGCTTAAAGGTTCCATAAGCTACCTCTTATAAAAATACAATTGAGGTTTGTCAAACAATTTTTTACACCAAAAATTGCAGCTAAAAATGATGGCTCTTTTTCAGTTCCACTTCTTTCAAATTCAATGTTGAAAAGCTTATTTAACGTTGTCATACTTTCAGATCTGAGCTGATAAAAGAGAAACTAACTATTTAAGTAATGGCTGAAAGTTTCCATAAGCTACCTCTTATAAAAATACAGTATAGGTTTGTGAAATTATTTTTAAAACCAAAACTTGCAGGTAAAAAGGATGGCTCTTTTCCAGTTCCACTTCTTTCAAATTCAATGTTGAAAAGCTTATTTAACGTTGTCATACTTTCAGATCTGAGCTGATAAAAGAGAAACTAACTAATTAAGTAATGGCTGAAAGTTTCCATAAGCTACCTCTTATAAAAATACAGTATAGGTTTGTGAAATTATTTTTAAAACCAAAATTTGCAGGTAAAAATGATGGCTCTTTTCCAGTTCCACTTCTTTCAAATTCAATGTTGAAAAGCTTATTTAACGTTGTCATACTTTCAGATCTGAGCTGATAAAAGAGAAACTAACTATTTAAGTAATGGCATAAAGTTTCCATAAGCTACCTCTTATAAAAATACAATTGAGGTTTGTCAAACAATTTTTTACACCAAAACTTGCAGCTAAAAATGATGGCTCTTTTTCAGTTCCACTTCTTTCAAATTCAATGTTGAAAAGCTTATTTAACGTTGTCATACTTTCAGATCTGAGCTGATAAAAGAGAAACTAACTATTTAAGTAATGGCTGAAAGTTTCCATAAGCTACCTCTTATAAAAATACAGTATAGGTTTGTGAAATTATCTTTAAAACCAAAACTTGCAGGTAAAAATGATGGCTCTTTTCCAGTTCCACTTCTTTCAAATTCAATGTTGAAAAGCTTATTTAACGTTGTCATACTTTCAGATCTGAGCTGATAAAAGAGAAACTATCTAATTAAGTAATGGCTGAAAGTTTCCATAAGCTACCTCTTATAAAAATACAGTATAGGTTTGTGAAATTATTTTTAAAACCAAAACTTGCAGGTAAAAATGATGGCTCTTTTCCAGTTCCACTTCTTTCAAATTCAATGTTGAAAAGCTTATTTAACGTTGTCATACTTTCAGATCTGAGCTGATAAGAGAGAAACTAACTATTTAAGTAATGGCTGAAAGTTTCCATAAGCTACCTCTTATAAAAAAACAGTATAGGTTTGTGAAATTATTTTTAAAACCAAAACTTGCAGGTAAAAATGATGGCTCTTTTCCAGTTCCACTTCTTTCAAATTCAATTTTGAAAAGCTTATTTAACGTTGTCATACTTTTAGATCTGAGCTGATAAAAGAGAAACTAACTATTTAAGTAATGGCTGAAAGTTTCCATAAGCTACCTCTTATAAAAATACAGTATAGGTTTGTGAAATTATTTTTAAAACCAAAACTTGCAGGTAAAAATGATGGCTCTTTTCCAGTTCCACTTCTTTCAAATTCAATGTTGAAAAGCTTATTTAACGTTGTCATACTTTCAGATCTGAGCTGATAAAAGAGAAACTAACTATTTAAGTAATGGCTGAAAGTTTCCATAAGCTACCTCTTATAAAAATACAATTGAGGTTTGTCAAACAATTTTTTACCACAAAACTTGCAGCTAAAAATGATGGCTCTTTTTCAGTTCCACTTCTTTCAAATTCAAAGTTGAAAAGCTTATTTAACTTTGTCATAATGCAATGAATTTGGCGTAGTGAACAAATCGTCAACTGTGAACAGATTTGTTCTTCATTTTTTACACGTAACAACGCGTATTTAGCCGTAATTATACGCAAGACAAACATAAAACTCGTTATTTTGAAAGGGGTGGGGGACTGGAAAAGAGCCAAAATGATTTCCTTGCTTCACATAAACAGGGGTTGGCTGTTTTTCCTCAAAGTAGAAAAAGAAAAAGAAAGGAGCCGAGAAAATAGTTGCAAAACTGTTGTCACCTTCCTGAGACGAATATATACTCCTTGGGAATTTTAATATCTCTCTGTTCTCTCCCACTCCTCTTTTGGAAGTAGGCACCACGCACCTCCACCGCCTCGCCCTTCGTAGCACACGCGGCATGGGTGACCACGAAGCTCGGACGAAACACTGTACCACCACAGACATT
Organism: Symsagittifera roscoffensis; assembly: GCF_963678635.1. Classification (NCBI taxonomy): domain Eukaryota; kingdom Metazoa; phylum Xenacoelomorpha; order Acoela; family Convolutidae; genus Symsagittifera; species Symsagittifera roscoffensis. The sequence goes on along the minus strand of NW_026971415.1, from coordinate 85,503 downwards.
CCTGTTGAGTTGACCCATCAGACCCCCTTTATCCCATATCACATCCGCCGCCAACCTCAAATACCGGTTGTTGCAGCTGTTCCTAATTATTATATACTCACAAACCACAAACTATGGCTCCCTCTTTGTCAACCCTCAACGCGTGAGTTTTAATTGCGAACCTATTTCGTTTTCTCGACATTGATAACTATCCCCCCCCCCCGCTGCGCAATGGAGGGGGGGGGGGGCTAGGAGGTTGAAAAGTCGCATATGCTTAACTGTTCAGTTCTTCCTTTATAGGGCGTGGGGGTGGAGTTCGTTGCAAGGTACCATAGGGGGAAAAATAACAAGATCTCGTTTTCCTAATAGTTATTGAAAAGAGTGACGGTTGCTTGCCACCAATAAGGCCTATTACACTTAAAAAGACTGGGGGAACACCAGGGCAGGCGAGGAAGGGGGATAAAACGGGCATAGTCTCATGCAGCTTTCCATCGTAGTCCACGTAGCTATTGTGCATCACCTGGACATAGAATGGCGTGAACACCTTCTGGTTCTCGCCGTTCGCAATTCGCACTGACATGTGTCCATTTGCAGCGACAAGCGAGCTCAACAGGAATACTGACGTCAGCATGTTGAAGTGTTTGCACATTCGTATCTCGGGATTTTTATATGGCGTTGCAGATAGCGAACTGTATCGAAAAAAATTTGGAACAACAATTATGTTCGCATCTTAATTCTTGGTTCTTTTAGAGTTTCCCGACCCCTAGTAAAATTTAATTTTTTTTCCGTAGAGAGAGGGTGGTATGTACACAATTTGGAGAAAAGAGTTTTCAGAAACAAAACTGGGCTCCTTTTCCTTTCCCTGCTCCCACCTGCGAAACTTTTACAGTTCACATTGACCAAATTGTTTTGAAAAATGACGTGCACACTAATTAGGCCAAGTCAAGAATATTTTGTTCTCATAATTTACCCTGTAAAACTACTCGTTACACCATACAGTTGATGAGGCGGAATGGAAAAGAAAAAAGAACCCAAAACTGTTACAAAACACGTTCATGAAATACATAAATTACGCCAGCAGAATTTGTAAAATTTATCGACCTGTTCACGCTGAGCTGTTGCAGTTTAACACATAAATACAATTCACAAAACTTTAATTTCAGAGGGAAAGCTGGAAATGAGCCAGACACTGTACTGTCTACTCAAAGAAACTCCAATGAGAGTATTACAATTACAAGCTGTTAACGACTTTGTTCTCTGATGCTCAGGATTTTTTTGCGCCGGTAAAGAAATGAACATCAGAAGTCAAATCTGATAAACCGCAAAATTTGGTTCAAGATATGAAAATCTATTTAAAATGACTTTCTTATCAATTGCTACAAAACGTGTCAATGTGAACAAATTTCTAAAGCATTTCGTACATAAAAGATGACGTACATTTGGTAATTTTCCAAGGGGGTGGGAAACTGGAAAAGAACTCAAATTTAACACCTCTCCCTTTAGTATCTAACACCACTCGTTCATCCCAAAATCCACCTCCTCTGTTAAACCTGCACTACTTCCGTGATTAGGTAAACTCTAGTTCAAGCTATGAAAATCTACGGCTTGTTCAAATAAGACAGTTCGGCTCTTTTTCCTTCCCCCCACCTGCGAATTTTTACATGTAAATTGTTGACCACTTTATCGGATTGCTATGAAAATTTACATACAGACTAATAAGGCCACGACAAACATATTTGCTCTTCATACTCAACCTCGTAAAACCACTCGTTGCACTAAAAAAATGAAGCTCGTGTGAGGTGGGGGGAAAAGGAAAAAGAGCCAACAGTTCGAATAGCATTTTAAAATCTTTTTAAACGCTTAAGTCGGCTGGCATTGACCTCGACTCGATAGACAGACAGTGCTTTATTAGAACTAGCACATATGGCTTTACGTGTAAATATTGGTACTTATTCGTTCATCAGACTTGTATTGTTAATCTATAAAATAGATTATAATACTGCATCAATACTCTATGAGGTAACAACTGGTTATTTCGGTCTAAGTCCATTACCGATGGATTTTTTTCTTTATCCACACGGATAGCACCCTCCTCTCACTTATTGTCCATTTTCGCTCTTTTTCCAGTCCCCCATTGTTTTTTTTTATTTTCAAAATATGAAAGTTTATTTCAAATGACTTTTCATGTTATAAGTTGCATTAAAACGTGTCAGTGTGAACAAGTGAACACGTTCTTACAACATTTCTTACATGCCAAATGACCATTTTTTGAACAGCTTTTTTGTAAATTTGTGAGGGGATGGAAAACTGAAAAAAAGTTCGTAGTTATTTTCCGTGTTATTATGACTGAATGCGTGTAAAGCATGAATTACAAATCTCTTCAAAAATTAGGTTGTTCACCCAGCAAAATTGGCTCTTTTCCAGTTTCCCCCCCTTTTAAACTCATTTTTGAAAAGCTTATTTAACGTTGTCATAATGCAATGAAAATTGGCATGGTGAACAAATTGACAATTATGAACAGATGTGCTCTTCATACTTTACAGCATAACATCACGCATTTAGCCGTAATAACACGTAAAACAAACATAAAAATCGATATTTTGAAAGGTGGGGGGAAAGTGGAAAAGAGCCGCAAAATTGGCTCTTTTTCCTTCCCCATCCCCACCTGCAACTTTTTACATGTAAATTTTTTGACCACATTGTCTGATTGTTATGAAAATTTATGATACAGACTAATAAAGCCACGACAAACATATTTGGTTTTCATACTCAACCTCGTAAAACCACTCGTTACACTAAAAAAATGAAGCTCGTGTGAGGTGGGGGGGAAAAGGAAAAAGAGCCAATAACTGTTCTAGGCAAGTATTGAATTGCCACCCGCACTGACAGAAATGGTTTCCGGTCGATTTAAATTTCGACCCCACAAAATATAACCCCCAAACAGATGCCATCAAAGTTTGCTGTTTCAAAAATGGCTATAATGAAAAGCTTTGCGCTGTGATTTAATGCAACCAGTGTAGACCAAAACTTCTGGCAAAAATATGCTCTAGGAATGTTACAAGATGAAAAAGTTCTCTTTAGTGAAGGAAGTTGTAAGATAGTGACTTTTCCCAAAAAAAAATTCGAATTTTTTTTCTCTTAGTTTTGAAAAAAAAATTCAAAAGTTCGTCACTGTCGCTGAGTACAATAACGGAAATTAGTAGAATAAGTGATTCGTTTCGCTGCATGAGTTGATCGAATAACTTTGTAATGATAGTTTCTAAGCTGGTTTTTAGAAAATTCGTCGAAATATACCTTTACCCACCTTGAACACGTCCGAAGCAATGTGAGTGTCATGAGGCGACCTTCGGCACCTCGCTTACAAATTATCTTTTTGCAGCCATGCTGCAGATTATTATCATTGCTTATTCAAGGTTACAGATATGGCCTATACCGAGTGCCACGCTGTGCGTGGTCACTCTGTTGTTTTGTTACATCATTTGTTAGATGTCTTTTTATATCTTCCTCAATCTCTAGATTCTCTTGGTCAGAGTTTGACTAATATAGATTACATTGGAACAAAGTATCTAACACTAACTTTTGCAACTAACTAAACAACTAATCTATCAATTTACTTCTACTGAACAACTAAGTTTTGACTCGTTATTTCTCGCCAAATGTCATGGCGCAGCCAGCAGTTCATGTGAATGAAGACAGGACTGACCTGTTAGGTATTCCTCCATTTTGGGCGAAACCATCCTAACTAATCCGCCGTTACTTTTAAAATCTTGGATAGGTCAACTCTTCCTAGCAGTGGGTCTAAAGGAATATATCAATCCTCAGGACCTTTTAGTAGAGCCAACGGAAATCATCGATACCCCCCCCCCCCCAGAAAATCAGAGGCAGTTGGTCCTGGCGATGACGCTGAGGAGGCAAAAGCTCGAGTCCTCCGAGATCAAGCGGCGGTTCGTAGAGTAACTGAGTTGAATGTTGAGCGCAGAAGAAAGGGTATTAGAATCAGTCAAAACTGGTTTTTTCACAAAGCTGAGGCGCGATTGAAGTCACGTTTGTTCTTCGCTTTGGAAAACAAAGGAAAGAGACGTTTTGCGGACTCTTTTTCCCACACGAATATTAGCGTTAGTCCTTTTCGAGAAATTCACAATGGATGTGAGACGTTGTTCAAGGTGGAACGGGACTATACTGTCGAACGTATTAAGCTTTATAGCACTGTAATCATGCTGGACAACGATGCTTTCTCTTCATTCTACGCTCGACTTAGCGCTCAGATTGCCCTGTGAAATTGGTCCAACGCTCAAGAAAGGGAAACTCTGAAAGCCCTTTTATCGGACAAATTCGTGACGTGGATGTCCAGCAACAACTAATTAGGGCAAAGACAGATTTGGATAACACTTTTAAATTCGCGCTGGAGTGTGAAAAAGGGGCTAGTACGTCCGCTCAGTTCCAAAAACTACTTCCACTTGATCAGTTTTCAAATACTATGAAGGTTAAACAAGAACACACCTTCTCAATTCAGTCGTCTCGAGGAAAACGGAATTATCCTCAAAATCAAACTAATTGACAAAACACGTAGAGCAACCAAGGGAACAAATCGTTACTTCTGTGGTAATACTTTTAGTCCGGATCACAGAAAATCTTGCCCAGCTCGCGAAGTTACGTGTAATCTCTGCAAGAAACGTGGTCACTTTGGAAAGTGTTGTAATTCATCGAAACGACGAGTGAATTTGATTCACGAAAACGAGGAGGCATCGGGTCCTACGATCGACTGCAATTTTATAGATGCTGAATACGATAGCAAACCAGAATTTGGCGTTCTGCAGTTAGAAAGTGCGGTCAGGTTCAATAGTATCGAGCTTCTCAAGTTAAACAGAGGGAAACCTAGAAGCCTTAGTATTCAGTTGCGTTCAGTTCGTAGTTTTTTTTACTCAACCGTTGACACGGTAAGTCCGGTCTCGTTCCTCAATAAACGCACTTGTGACCTAATACTGCAACGTAACCCGTCTATCGAAATTCATGACATCACACAATACCCTATATATACTTTGTATGTCGATTACAATAAAAAACCAATTCGTCTTCTAGGCTCAATTTGCATTTCGATCTTTTCTAGCGGCTGGAACGTGGAGGAGGCTCATTTCCTCGTCTCTGAAAATAGAACTATTATTGGGTCTAGACTTGCAAGATCAATTACGCGTGGTAACCACTCAATTGAGGGCGGAGTCTGTTCATCTGCGTGAGGATCTCAGGACCCGATATCCGAATATTGGGGTTCGTTCTTTGCCAGTAAATATGCACACGTTTTTAGTCGATTAGGCAGACCCAAGCATCACAAAGTATATATAAACTTTAAATTCCCTCTTGTACCGCGTCAAGTCAAAGGAAGTAAAGTTCTGATTCATATCCAGGATAGAGTTGCTAACGATATCAGGTTGTTAGTGCAACAAGGTATTATCGAAAAACTGGATAAATGTACGACTAGTTTTTTCATAGCATCCATTGTGTTGACAGCAAAGAAGGACGGCTCAAACAAACTTGCTCTGAACGCCAAGCCGATGAATGCCCAGATCTGGAAAGACAAGAAACCAGATGCCAAACATTTATGAACTCATCGATTCAGTGGCTCAGATTATCACTAAGGATGTACCTGGCAAGGTTTGTTTCACATCATTGGTTTTGAAGTACACTTTCAGTCAGTTGCTGTTATCTTCATACCTATACCAGTAGTCATTGCAACTTCAACATCTTGTGCGGGGTTTCTACGGGAACGTACAGATTCAAGACTGGGTTTTACGGCTTAACACATATGCCAACCGAGTTCCAGAAGGCAATGGACTGTACTTTACAAGCGCTAAAGGTTGTCATTTGTTACTTGGACGATATTTTAGTAGTCACAATAGGTAATATTCAAGAACATAACGATTTGGTAGAGAAGGTGATGCAGAGACTCGATGCGGAAGGCTGGGCACTGAAATTTAGTAAGTGAGAATTTTCCGTTAACCAATTAATTTGGTTACTATAAGACAAAAATGAGGAGGGTTATTCTCCTAAATTTCCCAAAAATGATGGGATCCAATCACTCAAGCCTCCAAAAACTTTGAAACAACTCCGTTCATTTATGGGAACGTTAAATCATTTACAACCGTTTTTACCTGGTTTGCGCAATCATACAGTTCATTTTCGGCAATCTTTAAAGGCATGTAATAAACAGTCGTTTCTGTGGGGAGAGGAACAGGATAATGCCTTCAAAAGTATAATCAATTTTAGCTAAAAATCCTAGTTTATTTCCTTACGATTCTTCAAAAAATTCACGGGTAAAATTGGACGCTAGTTATAATGGGCTAGGAGTTTGTCTCGAACATGAAATTGAACCGGGAGTTTGGGCCCCAACTGCGTTTGCTTCGCGTTTTCTTAACAATGAAGAGGCGAAGTATAGTACAAATGAATTGGAATTGTTGGCGATTGCTTGGGCTTGTGAACATTTTCGTACCTATTTGTTGGATGATCGTTTTCAATTGTTGACGGATCATAAAACCCTTATTTCGGCATTGATTGAATTTTATAATAATAAGTCGAATCAATCTCGTCTTTCTAGATGAACAGATCGTTTATTACCCTTTGATTTCGAGGTTATTCATGTCCCTGGGGTCACTTTGGGTTTTGTCGATTATTTATCTTGCTACCCTACATTTTCGGCTCCTGCTCGCTCTAATTACGATGAACTTTTTTTTGTTAGGTCCATTGAGCCTTTTAATAAAGCCTTAACATTCATCAATTCATATAACCCTTATATTTCGAATGATGGGTATTGTCCTCTTTTGCAAGAGGGTGTTAGTCTTTCACATCGGTTTTCTTTCTTACATTCATCCAATCATTCGCCGCTAGAGGGCGACAGAAAATGAACTCGGTCTGGTAACCAATCAAATCACGTTATGCAAACTTGTCCTTTAAACTTCTCACCGATAGAGGGCGTCGAGTTATGCTCAAAGAAGGTTAGCCAATCAGAAACGAGTATGCTAATTGAAAATCGTTGAGCAGTTTCTCTCACTCGAAATTTTTGTCTCCGACCTGAATCTTTCCGAAACAGTCAAACATCTTTTCTCTCTAAATCAACATTTTCTTCTCGTATATTAAAATCGATCATGAATCTACCGGACCCGATTGTACCACCGGATACTATTCAAATTCTCACTGAAAACTATCTACATTCTACTTTAACTCACACTATCGACTGTCAGACAATACTAAGCTCGACGGCGGAACAAACTGACCTCCTCACATTTGTCGAAAACTTTCCATTGAAATATCCGAACGTTAGACGACCAAGCACGCGTCCTCCGATGAAATCTCGATAGTTGGGTCAAACTTCTCGCATGGATCAAATCCGACAACGTAATCGAACCCATAAACGAGCAGCCAAAACTCGTTTTGTTGCCGCGAGGACTACTTCCCGAAAAGAGGGACATAATCAGCTGTTGGAGGCTATGAGACGATGCCGTTTAACTCGACCTGGGAAGGACAACACAGCCGCCAAGATCGGGGTCTTTGCTGTTAATGGCGGCAAGCCGATACTCTCAAAGTCCAAGAAGGACATTGTGGGACTGCCAGACTTTTTTGATGCTGACGTCTTAGCTGAACTCACTGAGGAGGACCGCTTTCTGGGCCCTACGAAGCGTGCGATTGTCAATATAGATGTCACTACCTTCAATAAGCTCGGGGCTTCTATGGCTCAATTCAGGCCCAAGGCAGCGGTGGTAAATAACTGCGTGATCATTGACAACAAGTTGGTAATTTCTGAACCTCTCAGACAAGCTGTCCTTGCTCGTCTTTATCGCTCTCACTCAGGACAGGAGGCTATGATGTCAGCCTCCAAGTACAACTGTTGGCCGTTCCTCAAACGACAGATTGTTGATACTGGTGAGAAGTACCGCGATTGCACGTTGTATGGTAAAAATCTTAAGCCCGCTAAGACTTTTCATACCGCTTAAACATTACCTACTCTGTCTGGGCCAAATCAAGAGTTACAATTAGATTCCGCCGGTCCTATATTAGATGATAAGGGTTCGAAGATTTTCCTCTTAGTAGCTATAGATCGTTTCTCTAAATTTCCTTCTGTATTTATTACCAAAACTACTGGGGCTAAAAAGGTTACCTGCATCTTATATTCGTAATCATGGTATTCCTCAATCTATCAGGACTAATCATGGCTCTGGGTTTTAAAATGATGTAGTGCAACAATTTTGTTCTAGTAAGGGTAATAAACATATTCTTTCACAGGTCGGAGACCATAGAGGCAGTGGCTTAGTCGAACGTTCGATAGACTTGAACGAAACCTTCTTACGCCGGACCAGATTGCCAGCCAGGACTACTGCAGGGATCGCGCTAAGGTGGCGCACAGAGGTAGTGCCAGCCCTCCGATTGCTCCCTGATTCAGGCCGATGTTTTCCCTGGAGGATAATGTGGCTGAGAGTGAGCCTTACAATGCACTGACTGAACTCGCTCGGACGGCCAGTAAACATGGATGCAGTATAAAAGAACCTCCCGCCGGATGGGGGAAAGCGGGTCCTGAAAGAATTGACAAGTCGTCATTCGAACCTTGCCCATTCTCTAAAGACGGGTCTTACTCGTAACACGCAGAATAGTTCCCGTAGGTTACCAGCTCTGCAACCTCGTCGTCCGACTAAAACAAGTAAATTGGAAAACCTTCTTTTATTCGATCCTAGTCGCGTTAGAGTCTTTAGGTAAGTTATAGATCGTCAGTCTGGAAAACCTCTTTATAAGACTGCTAAATTCAAGATTACTCAGATTACCGCTCACTCATATGTTACTGACAAAGGGAAAATTTATCTTAAGAACCATGATTGCCTTGAGCCTAAATTTCGTTATAACATTTCAGTTGGCCAAAACACTTTAGGTGGTCGTGTTCAAGCCTCAGGATTGACCTCTCGCAGTGCGGGCAAAAGGTCAGCTACTCGCTCTCAAGCAACGATGTTGGAGAAACGGCCAGACGACCCCAATGTGTCTTACCCGATGGTGGCGGACTTTACTGCTGATTCGTCTAGCGAGGGCTCGTCGGGTTCCAACCATAGTAAGTGGTTGGGGAATCTACCCCAGTGGAGAAATGACCCAAATTACAGGATGATTTGCCGCCTGTTACGTTTGCTAATTCTATAATTACTTCCCAGCAGCCTAACATCGATAGTGCTACTCTCTCGCCACCGGCAACCCAGCTTACTAGTTCTGGCCTAGCAGATCCTCGGACTGAATTTCCATCGGAAATTGTCTCCGGACGGCTTCGCTTTACCCTCACAAAACGCGCTTTCAGAACCGCACTCTTGGTATTCTTCGTTAACCCTTCCCGCTCAGCTCAGCCAGTCGCGGACGATTCGGAGGCGTTCAGGGCCTCCTTGCGTAGTAAGATGCCAACGAAGTTCTTTGGCGACCCTTTACGTCACTCTGTCAAACAAGTAGAGGAGAAGGAGGTTCAAGATTTACCCTCTGGAAACGTCTTGCCGTTCTCGCCTTCGTCAAGGAAACCCCTTATTCGTGACCGACCTCAGTAACACTTCATGGAGGTGTCCTCTTCCTCTTCTGCCAAAATCAACAAAACTCTAGAGGCGATTGACTAGTATTTGCATATCAAACGCTACAAAAATCTATAAAACTTTCTTTGCTATATATTTTGTTTGACATTATTTGCCACCTTGCATTTGTGAGCGATATGGGTGCTATCAATCTTATGCTCACCTGGTTGCAGTTTATTTTTCTTTTACAAAATTTTCGACTGATTTCCAAGAATTGTTCCTCCCGAGAGGAATGTCATGAGGCGACCTTCGGTACCTCGCTCACAACATGTCCTTTTGCAGCCATGCTGCAGATTATTATCATTGCTTTTTCAAGGTCACAGATATGGCCTATAACGAGTGCCACGCTGTGCGTGGTCACTCTGTTGTTTTGTTTTACATCGTTTGTTAGATGTCTATTTATATCTTCCTCAATCTTCCGATAGAGGGCGTCGAGTTATGCTCAAAGAATGTTAGCCAATCAGAAACGAGTATGCTAATTGAAAATCGTAGACCAGTTTCTCTCACTCGAAATTTTTGTCTCCGACCTGAATTTTTCCGAAACAGTCAAACATCTTTTCTCTCTAAATCAACATTTTCTTCTCGTATATTAAAATCGATCATGAATCTACCGGACCCGATTGTACCACCTGATATTATCCAAATACTCACTGAAAACGGTCTACATTCTACTTTAACTCATTCTATCGACTGTCAGACAATACTAAGCTCGACGGCGGAACAAACTGACCTCCTCACATTTGTCGAAAATTTCCATTGAAATATCCGAACGTTAGACGACCAAGCACGCGTCCTCCGGTACCTCGCAAACAACATGTCCTTTTGCAGCCATGTTGCAGATTATTATCATTGCTTATTCAAGGTCACAGATATGGCCTATAACGAGTGCCACGCTGTGCGTGGTCACTCTGTTGTTTTGTTTTACACCGTTTGTTAGATGTCTATTTATATCTTCCTCAATCTCTAGATTCTCGTGGTAAAAAATTGACTAATATATTTTAAATTGGAACTAAGTATTTAACACTAACTTTTGCAACTAACTAAACAACTAATCTATCAATTTACTTCTACTGAACAACTAAGTTTTGACTCGTTATTTCTCGGCAAATGTCAGTGAGATGATTTGTAGCCTGTAGTCAAAACTGATTTGTGTATAACTCCAAAAAGTTCCCGGGATCACTTACTAGGTACTAGGTATAATTAGGAGATCTGTGAAAATATGTTGTTCGGAATGCCTTTGTTATGGCCACTATCTAAAAATTTTTATATGCAGAAAAACTAAAACAAATAAAAATCAAAAACTCCCGAAATTGATTTTCATCGGTTACGTTATTTTATCTGTAGCGCAGATTTGTTCAAGCTTTTCTCGTCAGAAAATTATAAGAACGGAATCTTCCTACAACTCGTATAAAAAATTTTAACTGAGGAATTTTGTTTTAGGATGGTCAAACCGGAAGCTGACAATCTGCTTTTTTGTCAATTAAGTAATACTTTGGCTCCTGATTTTTTTTCAATTAGGTTATACTGAAACTGAATTAATGTACCAAAATCAGCAACCAATCAAATTAACTACGAAGACTAACAAAATTATATGATGGGTAAAAGATCCAAGAACTATTTTGGCGCCCCAGTTCTCTGCCAACTCGCTAGCAAAATTAATGTTAAGAAATAAACTTTAGCGGCAGTTTTTTTGATACAACCTATTAAAGGTGTTTTGATTGTTCTCTGCGACTTCTGACTGTCTTTTTTCGTTGTGTTAACATAACGTATCAATGAAACTATTACAAGTTGTTTAAAGTTGTGGTTGTTATGGAAAAAAGCATCGTGCTTTGATTCAATTCTAGCTGTCGGGTCAACCTCAGGCTTTTGACATTTTTTTCATAGTTTTTATACAAAATTTCGCAGAGCGATATGTTGTCACTGTATATCTGAACACCACTTACAACAATTCTGCAGCAATATATTCAAAAATCGTCAAAGACAATTTTTATTTTCTTCAAAATAATCTTGAACTGCTCATTAAGAATAATTAGGAGGTTTAATGAAAATTTTCAATCCATAATTACGGAAGAGTAACTCAGTCATATTGTTCTTAGAACAATTTCTTACAATCATACTGGATTTCTAATATACGGAACTTTTTGTGAAGTGGTCAACCCGGGGCAATTCAAGGAGCAGAACGACGAAAAAGAAAGAAGTCATAAAGTTGTATGATTGGAGAAAAAAATCAAAAACTAAATAAGTCAGACATGCACGTAAAGAGGAACAAAAATGCGCTATGCAACTGAAATACCCGCATATATAAAAAAGGAAAAGAAATCAATTTTCATGAACTCTAGGGGTTTAAACTATTATCAATATAATTATGATTCGCATGTTGCACTCAGACAACAAAATGGAGTAACAAATTGATTATAGTCGATTACTTCCATCGAATTTGAAATTAATCGTGTTCCATTTAAAATCAAATGAAAAAGCATTTCGTTTTCCACTTTTTGCTTTCGTTTCACAATTTGCAAAAAATTGCAAGAATTTTTGATTGTCCCTTACGAGTAAAGCGGAAATTGCAAAGCGAGTGTGCGTTCTACTCGATTTCTAAACCTAAGTTTTCTCGAGTTGCCAAACTATTCCGTTAACCTCTCTCCCTATGCTCGTTTCAACCCCCACTCCCAAAGTATGTCCCTTTGCCCCCCCCCCCCCCCATTAACACACTCATGAAACCCAACACCCCCCACCCACGCCCCTTTTTCCTAGTTATAGAAAGAACTTCAATTGCTTCTGAGCTTCACCCTGCCTATTCCGGGCCTTTCGATGGTTTTGATTGCTCTTTTTATATTAAACCGCTCAAACTTTGCGTTAATACCGTTCAAAAACCACCGCAAGAAATGAGCGGCTTTTGAACGGTTTTTACAGCATGATTTGAGCTGTTTTTCCAAAAAAAACGCCCAAACCGCTCAAATCGCTCAAATCTTGCTGGATAACCAATCAAACCGTTCAAATCTTGCGCGGTTTTTGAGCGGGATTTCGACCCGGGAAAAAAATCAAAAATTACTTTTCTCAAAAATTTTAACCAACAGTTTGCAGAAACCTATCGATGACACTAGTAGTATATATCAAGGCAGTTCAGCCCGGGGGAGGGGGGGTTTGGTGCTGACTCCCATGTATTAACATAGGCTATTGAGCATCCGGTCAGCACTCTATGAATTATGATAGGCTATAGATTTCCCGATGTATTAAGATAGGGAAAAGTCTTCCTAATGTATTAAGTTAGGGAATGGTAAGGTTTCAGATGGTAAGATGGTAAATTTCAAAAAAAAATTCGGCGCCCGAGTTTTTGGAGCTCGATTTTGCCAATACTTGGGTTTCTTGGCTAACATTTACGATTTGTGATATCTAAGAACTATCTTGTCTTACAAAACTTTGCTTTGGTAAGTTTCGAGTGGTAAGTTTCGGAAAATGTTTCCAAAGTTTTTTAAGTTTTTACTTGCAAATACATTTTCATCTTGAAAAAACCTATTTATCTTGAAAAAAAAATCAAAAAAAAGTTTTTTTTGTAGGTTTGAGATGGTAAGTTTCGACAAACTTAAGTTTCGATTTAGAGTATATGTTCATAAATTAATATAGATCACAGAATGATTTTTTTCAAAAAAGCCATTAAATACTTATTTTATCTTAATAAATTCCCTCAGGTTATCTGGGGAAAATAGACAAGAGGGCATTATCTTTGAAAGGTTGATTAATCTTGTCAGCTGCTCATGGTTGATTACTTTTGTATCCCACTTAATCTTTTATTCCCCAAGTAATCTGGAGAATGGATGACAGCCCCATTATACTTCTTAATTTTATGACTTATTTTATCTTTTTTTCTCTCAAAATTTTCCCACGATCATATGACAGATGCATATTAACAGTTGCCCACAGAGTTATTGAAGCGTGAATTTTTTTCTTGAGAGATTAAAATTATAAATTTTCATAAAAAATTGCAATATGATAGAAATTTGAAATTTTCATTGGAACAATGAAATCGAAATGTTCATTGGAACAAAGATGAAAATATGCAAAAATTACTAGGTTTCAACCAATCAGATTTTTTTATCTAGTTCGCATTTTTACCTCAACATGTTTGTTTATTCTGTAATATTTCTTGCTACAATTAATTTCAGTTCTTTCTAATCACTTTGTCTTAATCTTTCGAAAAATTTTAAAAAGTTATCATCCAAATTTGTCAATTGCTCTACCCCGGTAAAAGTTTACACTAAAAAAGATATAGTTTCATAATATTTACAAAATCTTGCAAAAATTACACTTATAAATGAAAATTTAATTTAAAAAAAATACACCATGAACATGATTCAAATTCTTCTAGAAGAATTAAAAAAAAATAAATGCTGAAAAAATTGCACAAAATGCACACAAAATATCAGCTTTTGTACCTTTCGAGAAACCATTCGTGGTTATTTTTTTTGCCAAAATAGGTAAGTTGATCTCTTTCTACCAAAAGAATCAGCAAAGTAGTAACTTTTATCCAGTCGAGCAATCATGATCCAGTGTTCTCCTCTATCATTTCTTGGAGCTGAGTTAATAATTGCGAAAGAGTATTTAGTTAGTTGAGAAACTGTATCACAAGGGTATGATCCCATGTACTTGAACCTGAGCTCAGGAATTCATTCAATAATTTGGAGAAGTGAAATATTATCCATCTTTGCAATTGTAAGCTGATTTACATCTGAAAACGAAGAAACTGATAGTTTGCTAGTGTACTTTGGGATAAAGAAAAGAATTAATAATGATTTTCACGCATTTAGGAAATGAATCAACAAAATCCCATACTCAAGCCTTATGTTGTGGGCGAACTTTATTAAAATCTGTTTTATAGTCTAGGTGGAATAAATGTCTCGGGTTTTCAATTAAACAGCATTCATTCTATATTTTTCTCGAGTTTTAGCTCTGAAGAAAAAATAAATACATAGAACAGAGGCAAAAACGTTGGAAAGTCCAATAGAAAAATTACAATAATTTTAGAGGAACCTGAAAATTCAAAAAAATTAAACATTTTTAGCGACTGTTTCGAATTTGACGATTTGAATGTTTGACAGTCTATCTCCCAAGACTATCAATTCCGTTACCTGCTCTTGGGAAATTGGAAAAAGATTTCTAATCTCAAGTTTTCTCCACTAAATTCTGGATAATGCAACTGTTGAGCTGCATCCTCTAGTGAAGTCAAGTCGAAAACTAGATTATAGTGATTTTGAAAACCTTCCAAAGGAAGAGCTTAAGAATCTTCGTTAAACTGCATTGCTTTCATTGTTGTAACAGAGGGGCGACAAGGAGAAGTTGTATCGAATGAAATAATTTCTCTTCCGGCAGGAATAATTCTAAGCTCTCTCAAATGAAATTGTTGATAATTGGAAGGATTTTCATAAAAAGATCCCGCAACAGCTGAATTTGTGTTCGTTGCAACAGCTACTCTTCTGATTGGTGCTTTATGGAAAACTTTCTCCTGATTAAATTGATTTGACGAGATGGAATGATAAAAGTTCTTGCTATAATTTCCATGTAATTGTAATGAGCAGGTTCCCTTTCCAGATTCCATTGCAAGTATTGATGATAAGAGCAGTATATGTTGGAGCAGTTCAAAACGGGGGGGGGGGGGGTGATGGGGGGGGGGGGGTGCTGGCCGTCATGTATTAACATAGGCTAGAGAGCATCCGGTCAGCAGCCGATGTATTAACATAGGCTATAGAATTCCCAATGTATTAAGATGGGGAATAGGTTTCCCAATGTATTAAGATAGCAGGTTTCAGATTGTAAGTTTCAGATGGTAAGTTTCAGAGGGTAAGTTTTTTTCGGCGCCCGAATTTCCCATGTATAGTGTATAAATTTCCCTGTAGAATAGAAATTCATTGTAGGGAATTAAAAATCAATAAGATTGAGAATCTTTTTTCTATGTATTAAGATAGGGAATAAATTTCCTAATTAAGATGGTAAGGTTTCAGATGGTAAGTTTCAGGAAAAAATTTAGGCGCCCAATCTCACCATGTTATATGATAGGGCATTGTTTTCATTTAAGGATTCCGTGTAGGGAATTAAGAACTCATTAAGATAGCGAATGGTAAGGTTTCAGTGTAATGGTAAGAAAAGGTAAGAAAAACGTGATTTTTTCGTTTTTGTGTGGAATTTTTGAATTGCCTAGTTTTTTCGCGAAAATCTCAGCCTAAGTTATGTAATTGGTGAGTATTACTTAGAGAGTATTACAGTAATGGAAGTATTGTGTTTCTTTCTTGGTTCACGGTAAGTCAATAGTAAGATGGGCAAAAACTTGGATTTTTCATCAAAAACTTTTCAAAAAAAACATCAAAACACAATAAGATTTGATAGAATTGGACCTAATAACTCGTTAATTGGATAATCTTCTTTTTTCAAACAATACTGAAACCTACTGGAACTTCGATAAAATTGAGGTTTTCGGTAAAAACATTGCAAATATTTTAGTTTTTTTGGATAAATTTGCAAAAATATGGATTTTTCCACAATTTTCACTCAAAACAATAAAATATGATAAAACTTAATCCAATGAGCTCAGAAGCAGATAATAAATGTACTGAATATCAAAGTGAAAGCTCATAAGGCCTTCAATCTCACTGAAACTTCAAAAAAACACAAAGTTTTTGGAAAACAATTGCAGAAATTTGAAGTATTTGGAAAAAATTGCAAACATTTCAAGTTTTTGGAAGAAAATTGCAAAAATCTCATAATTTTGGCTAAACAATTGTTGCTTCTAATCTAATTGAAAACAAAAATTTTAGGTACAGAGTTTAAAATTGAGCTCAAATTGTATTTTAATCGGCATCATATTAAGACAATGATACAAACATTTGAACAAAATTATGGACTTTTCCTCAATTTTTTATCAAAATATAGAAATACGATAAAGTCTGCTCTGAACATATAAAGCTCATATTAGCTGAATCAAAATTGAAATAGTGAAGTTAATTTTAAATTTCGAGAAAATAAATTAAAAATTAATCAAATCTATTCAAAATTTTTCCGTTTTCAACCTTTTATTTGGATAATTAACTGGTTTTTTGTCCATTTCAGGGTCATTTAAATAAGCATCTCAATTCAAATGAACAAAAAGCGCAGTATTCATTGAATTTCTAGTTGAAACTCCGTGATTCAACTCCTTCTCTGTTTTTTCTCAATGAGTAGCCCAAATTGTACAAAAATTACAACTTCTGAGAAATTTTTTTCATGTTGATAATATCAAATTTCAGATCAATGATGAAAATTGAACAATTTACTACTAAAATGGACTAAATTGAGTTAATTTTTTTAAAAAGTGTTTTGGCTATTACATGAAATTCAACAAATTTTTCTTCATAACTGATGATTATCTCTCTGTTGCTTTTAAAACATAGTTTTTATGATTTTTCTGTAGAAATGTTCCTTGTCTTAAGGTTATTCTTGTTTTCTGCTTTATACATGTTTTCGCAATTGAACTCACTTTGTAAGAAATTTTGGTTAGAACTGGAGATTTTAGGAGGAAAATAGTATCAACTGAACGAAGAATTTCCTGGCAGAGATGAAATAAGAACTGATATCCTCTGATTGTTACGATGTAATTTGTGTATATTTTCCTTTGAGTTCCTTGTTCAGTTTCTACAGTAAACTGTTTAAGCAAAAATACAGTATTTGAGATCATTAACTATCACTTTTCTTGCAAAATAATTATTAAATTGCTTTTTGTTTTTGATTCTGGTCGAAAGTTTTCTCAAAAACATCTGGTTGAAAGTTTTGTTCTCGAAAATCTTCTATGTGAGAAGGAATCAGGGCTAGTGAAAGCAATCATAAGCACATGTTAAAAATTGAAAACAAGAAGGTGTATTTTTACGTTGAGTTTCTAGAACAAACTAAAAGCAGCTCTAGTCATAATCTGAAAACTTCCGTAAATACGCAAGGGAACCTAATTCCTAACGTCTGCAACATCTAAAACTTCGTTACATAAAAACATATGGAACGCGTTACATAAAAATCAACTTTAAAGAAAAATTAAGGGAAAAACTGTAATTTAATAATCGAAATTTAATGCGCAAAAAACTATAATTCTACCTAATTTTTCTAATTTGAAAAAAATTGAAGCTAACCAGAAGAAAACTTTTACTTTGTGTCTTTTAGATTCTTTTCATGTTAAATTTCATATAATTCAGAGGTCTTACATCTGGTTCTGCTAAAGTATCAGTTTTTTCAGAAATTTTTGGCAAGCTCTATTGTATTTTTTCTAAAAATCTTTCTACATCATTTTTATTTGGTTTTCATCCAAAATAATGAAACGCAGAACTTGAAGCAAATTTTGTGAATTCTGAACCCTGTATCATCTTCCAAAGATGTCGTTGTTGAGTTTGTTTCATAAAAATTATCCTCAAAACATCTGAATAAGAGAAACAAAATACCTAATATATCAAAAGATAACAATTGTTTCAGTAAATTACACATAAAAATAAATCTTTAAGAGTTTATATGTGTGGTTTTTTCTCAAGATTAAACTAATATGTTAAATTGTAGTTTAATTATCTCAAAACCACTAATGAAAAAAAATGCTCAATGATTCGATGCAGAATTGATACCATAAATGTTTTGCTAAATATCTTCAAGTGATTTGCTCAACCTAATGATTGTATGTTGCTGTTTCAACTCTGAATTTCTATACTGAAGTAAATTTTGGTTGAGGCATGTGTATATAACTAAGTTGAAGTTTTCACAACCTTGCAAAAACATATATTATTCAATTTTTTGAGGTCAATTTTCAATTTTTTTTCTGAAATTGTCTGAAAACAGTAGAAAACCATAATTTTGAAAAAACTAAGCTCAATATCTGCTTAAATTTGCACTACTCTAACAACACTTTTACAAGCACTAAACAAGGAAAACTTTAAAATGCTAACAAGACAAAACATTTCAATTAGTCGATTTTTTTTTCAAATGTAAAATTCAACTTAAAATCAAAATAAATTGGTTTCGAATGGTGCAAGGAAAAGTTTTTCGTTGCTCGTTCACAGTTGTCAACCTGTGTTTTTATCTGCAAACATCTCATATTCTTCGAAATAATATGCAAATGGTGTCGAAACTCTAATATCATAGGAGTCAGTTATGCGCGATGAAAGCCCCAGTTAACAGCGTGTGAATATTTAGAATGCCATTCCAATTGTGTAACCGTCCTCAACGCCCAGTTATCGCCATTTGGATCTTGTGCCTCTGATGCAAAAGTTGGTTGCTCTTAGTATAGCGAATGAAATTCTACATCTCACCCAGCACATGACATGACTCTATGGGCGGTACCATTTTGATGCCAGACCATCTGCTAATCGTTTGAGGAAAAACGTGAACTCCGGTGCCAAAATATCTTCTATTGAAGTGACAAGTGGAGTGAAAGACATGTGCTTTTCTTCACAAGCTGGTCCATACTCATTTTTCTTCTCAATCTTTGCAGTTTTCAGTACATTCATAGGATTGCGGTTTTGGTAAGACGGAGCGTCAGTGTCTGTAACACGGATTTCGAACGACGCAGCCGACTGTCTATCCCAAACCCCATGAGCTGAAAGATCTGCACTTAGTGCCGGGGTTCCATTTTCTACATCTGGTTCTTTTACGACAGGTTCTCTTTTCACATCCTTCCACAAAATTGAAGCAAGATCGCCCACTGCGTCTCGTATTTCGTTGTGTCGTAGTATTACCAGCCCGCCCTTCTTGCAAGAAAGTGCATGCTGTAAGTCAAAATCTTGTTGACATCCATCGCATCTCGAGAAAGAACGTTTGAGTGGTTTTCTGTACCTGACACATGGAGCGTCTCTGAACTCTGTGGCTGACAAATCAAAATTATCATTCATCAAGGGCAGCGAAGTTAGCCACAAGGAACAATTGTTGTCGATCGCTCGTTTCTGATGTGCTGGTAAAACTGCAAGCATTTCATCGAGTTCATCTTTGTCCACAGCATTTTGTTTCTCCTCGTGGTTTTTTCATGCTTCTCTCATCTTTGTTTTGTGTAGAGTTTGATCGAAATCATCTTGGAGAAGGATCGAACTCACGAGAGAGTCGGTTGCTTCACGTGAAGTGGAAAAGGCTATTTCGGCACCTTCTATTGGATTTCGCACACCTAGTCCCCCTCTTTTGACAGGAAGTGAATACAAAACACGATCTGAGTAAGCTTGGCAAAAAGTTTCCCTCCAACATCTTCTCGAGAGGAGCAAACAACTGCGACGTATCTTTGACTACTCTCTTGACAAAATTCCAATCGCATTGCAGTGATCTTGTTAATATAACTAAAGCAACTTGAGGTTCTTTTTCTGCCACTTTGGACAACTCGCCAAGACAATCCAACCATTCTTGGAGCTTTTTTAAAGTAAAACGAATTTTGCCTCATCAGAGCCAATAAATCTGCCCAAATATCTTCTACCTTCAAGTATTTTGATGCCGAACCTGTCAAACAATTGATGAGCTTTTTCAACAATGTTCGGGTGAACAACCAAATAACTTTTGCTTGGCTCGGGGTAATAGCCATACGTCGGGCCGTTTTCTGTCAAAGATGACAACCATTCAACCAGGTTTTCTAGTGCGCCGAGAGCTCCCGAATCATCTGCATACTAGGCTTGTAAATACTTATCTCGGTCTTTGAGTGATCCAATCAATGGCATCAATGAAACACCATATAATAACATGGCTAGTGGATCACCCTGTGTAGTGCCTTCTTCACTGAAAAGAAGTTCTGTTGTTCCTGCAACAATTAGCGGCGCATACCCTCTATAAGGGTTGAAAAGAAATCGTGAGCACCTTGGCCAAAGTATTCTAGCATTCCATAGAGCCGTTTCCCTGTTCAAGCATTGAATGGATTTGAGGCATCCATCAATAGAAGACCATGTCCGTCGTCTTTGGTGCTATTAAACATCTCCTCCAGTGCGTGTACAATTCCTTCTATTCCTTCTTTCACACCACAAGCTGGTTGTTGAGATCCACAGATTTCTTCGAAATATTTTTTGGTCGCTTCAGCCATACAATTACACATTATTCTTCGCAAACACTCACCTATGCCATCGGGTCTAACTCCGGGGCACTTGTCTAAAGCGATCAGACGACCTGACATCAATGCTCGTATTTGGATCAATGGAATAATTTCGTTAGCTATCTTTGTGATCAGCACTGCCACTTCATCTCTCAAAGCCGAACTGTGTCCTCCAAATCGAAGAAATGCGTCGTTCCAGTGTTCCGAATCTATTCCTGAAGGTCCGGCTCCATCGTGCATTGAGCTCGCAAATTTTTCCATTTAAGAAGAAGTGATGGTTACTGTTTCTAGCTCAGGCAAGCTGTTTACTTGTATTCTTGCTTCTTCTTTTGACTGTTTTGCTGCGGTATGTTTTTCTTTCAGAATTTCAAGGACTAATTTTCTTGCTTTTGTTGTGGAATCAATAACTTCGTCATTTGGGTGGAGCAAACCTCCGTCAGACCTGCTTGTCAGCCAACGCATGGCAGACCAAACTTTCCCTTCCATCATCATTCGTGTAAAAACCACTGCAGTGTGCTCGTCTTCAGATCTGTTTTTTTTCTTCATAGGTTTCCTCGGTCGTTTTTGTGAACATCGTTTGGCTTCTTGTAGTAGAATATTGAACTTACTAATTTCCCAGTCTTCAAGTCGTCTTCCTATCAAAGCTCTCACATCACGTGTTGTTTTTATCATTGGATCCCGCTGTAAGATTAATCGGCTGAATACAAGAAGTCGTTGTGAACATTCGTTTTGGTTCAATCGGCAGACTTCTTTCGTTAAAAGATCAACGTATTTATGGCCAATGTTTCCCCCCGAGTCTAAATACAGTTTGCCTTGGAGGTTCACACTCACAGTCCATCTGTTCCCCCATTCAGTTTCTTGAACTTCCTTAGATATGTCGAGAGACCCTCCAAAGGCGTCAAACAAACAATTTGTGACGTTTTCTGTAATGGGTACGACAGGATAATGGTCTTGCTCACGGAGGGTCATAAAACGAAGCTGTTGAGTCGCCCCAGTATGTTGTTCTTCGTTTTCTATTTTGCCTTCGGTTTTGTTGTATGAATCCTCTTGTTCATTGTCACTAACTCTCTGCGACGCAGAAACGGAGTCCTCATTTGGATTTTCTTCCGAGTGATCACGAAAACCAAAATAAGATGGCTCTGCCGCTTCTCCTCATCATTTCGTGTCGGGGTTGACAAACTCCTCATTAAATGCAAAAGTTGCAATAGTTGCAATAGTTGCGATAGTCGCTATTGTTGCAATAGTTACAATAGTTGCAATATTTGCAATAGTTGCAATTGTTACAATAGTTGCAATAGTTGTCAATGTTGTTGTGGTTGTTGTTGTTTTTTTTTCCTTTTCTTTTCATGTTTAACAAGACACGTGATAAAGTTTAGACAAAACAAGACAACCTTGTTTTACAAATGGAAAAAGTTAAACAAAAGTAAAGCAGGCGAAACCGAAAAGTAAAAATTGCAACTAAAAACTAAAAACTATGAACGGGAGCAAAAAGAAATAAATGAGCGGCTACAGTAAAAGTGTATACTGTTTTTTTTCTGCTTAAATGAAACAAACCAATCAAAAATTTGAACAGCTGACTGCAATTGAATAGTAATTATCAAATTGGTAACAAATTTGGATAATTGAAACAATCGTGGTGCAAAGTAGTCGATGTTTCATAAATTCCCAATTTTTACAACTTTTTAACAAACTCTCAAACACTTATTAGCGTATGTTATATACTTCCACAAAACTATCGCAAAAAAATCTCCTCAAGTTTGCCACCAATTGAATTTTTTACTGTTGATCAAAGATTTTCGGATCTATTTCCATTGAAAGTTTTACGACAATTTGAACTCGATTGTTGCTGGTTTTATCATCAATCAGAACCTTTAAATCAAAAAGTAAATGTTAGATTATGAATTGTGATGAAAAAATTATAATTTTTACTAGAATTTTTCGACATTATCTTTTTTGAGTCACAGATTCAGTAAAAATTAATATTCATATTGATTTTATGTTTTTAACAAAAAAAAATAAAAAGTTTTCTTCTCACGAAGTGTGTTTGGAGAGTGCTGAGCAAACAGTTTAACATAATGTCGAAAATGCAACTTCTTCGTATAATTATTAGGTTCTTCGCTGCTATATGTATCAGAGTTACAATTGGAACACTTTAAAACGCCACAGTGCTTTCGATGTCTTGATGCGTGTAATGGAGTCTATTCTCTGCTAAGTTCAAGACATGCAACTCTTTCGTTTATTTTTAGTGACGGCATCTGAATAAGTAGAGAAAGATTAAGGGGAGATTTAGAATGTCCCAAATTTTTAAAGAAGAAAAGTTGAATAGCCTCAAAAAATTAATAAAAGTAAATAAAAACAGCAAGCTTCTTAAACAATTGTTTTTAACGTGAAAAAAAATCAGAATCGATATGCTATTTAGCCTAGCTGAAATAAAATTCATCCCATCTAACCATGAAGTTTTCAAAAGTTTTGCTATCAACCAATCAGAATAGAGCATTAATTCTGAGGAAAATCTTTTCTTTTCTGATATCAACCAATCAGAATCGAGCATTACTTACAAGGAAATTTTGATCTTCCTAAAAATCAGCCAATCAGAATCCAGCTTTATTTACAAGGAAATTTTTATCTTTTTTGATATCAAACAATCAGATTATCGTGCCTTCCTTCACAGTATTATTTGTAGTATTAACCAATCAGAATGAAGTATTCACAGATTTTAGAATAAATTATAGAGTCGAACAAAAATGTGTTTTTGAAACTTCCCAATCAATTAAATTTACTGATTTTTTCTGACATAACTGACATATTAATTTTACTCCAAAGTGAGATAATTTAGTTTTCTTGTCTGGTTTATATTATTGTTTCGATAATCAATTCAAATTTCAAAATTTCGATCAAAATTCTATAGATTTGTTCAATTTCTAACCAATGAAAGAAGAAATTATCAAGATATACATTTTTCTTGTTTTTTTAAGTATATTGTAATATGAAAAAAACTGGAAGTCTTTTAAACTTGGATGATCGATTAAAAAATCTTCTGGCAATTGTAGATTTTGTATTTGTTTCAAATTAAAAACAGTAGTCAAAATAATGTTCCTTATCTCCAATTTTTGTTTCATCGGCTCTTCCGTTGTTTTGTTTTTTTACTGATGGACCACTCACTCTGAGTTAACTCTTCTAAACAAAAACATTGTTGATAAATCTGGCAGTACTCTACTTTTTTTGTAATCTCTTCTCCATCTTTTCAACAAAACCATTGAACTTTTTGTGTTTCTATACAAGTTAAAACTAATACAACCTCCATCAACGTCATCTGTCCACCACTCTTGTACTTTTTTGTAGTAGTTCATTTTTAAAATCTGATGATCGTCCAAATCAGTCATTGAAAACGCTTTTGATAGAAACAATTTTACTGAAATAAACAAAGAAACTTAAAAAACTCGAATTGTTTTATCATTTTTAGTTTATTTTGTAATCACCATAAAACTTTTTCCATCATTTAGAAATTGATGTAGCCAATCAAAAACTCAAATTTTGGCAACAAAATGAAAACAACCAAATAAATACAGAAGTTCAAAAAAATATTTAAAAATTTTTCAACTAGCTTCTTGTTTCTAATTTTGTTGAAATAAGACAAATTTATCTAAAGTTAGAAAAAAACAGTAATTAAATAAGATTTTCTGCATTTTCTTATACAATAACTGAAAAACTAACGGATAAAAGGTCAATGTTTTAGGTCAATTTTGATTTTATTTTTTTGTCCCACCACAGATATTATCGCTCTAAATATACACTTCAGTAAGAAAATTAGTTTTGAACCAGAAATATTTCAATTAACAAACATGCAAAACATCACAAGGCATTACTGAGTTTTACAATTATCAACAAACATAAATTCTCCCAAAATTGGGACAGTTCTTAGAATTCGTGCAAAGTATAGTTGACATAGGCAACTTATTTCATTGCTTGATTCTTTTTTGCAGTGAAGAGTCGAATCTTAATGTAGGGAGGTTTGTAAACATTGTACTTCTTGATCGTGGCACAAACTTATGTTCTATTGTAAGTTGCTATGTCATACATTTCGTTGCAGTTGCCAAGCTCCTGATCCATAGTTGACTCTTGTCACAATTGAGTTCCAATATAGGAATGAGTCCAAGTTTTTCAGCATTGTGAATATCAGTATTTCTATTTGCCGAAATTGGTTCTCCAAATCGTCTCAAATCAAAAATTTTTAATAGTTGAAAGCACGGTTCAAAATAAATTTTCCCTTTGTAGGACTTTGGAAAAACAAATCTCCAAATTTTTGTTTGATTTTGTGAGAAATCAATGTAAATGGGACTAGTGTCTTTTCTTGAGTACGTTTTTGAAGAGTAAACTGATCAGATGAGAAAAAATGAGAGAAATGATTGCGAGATTAAATGAAAATGGAAGTAAATGATTTGAGTCATCGCGATTTCCATATATAGAAGTAGTACCAAATATTGAAGGTTTTATATGAGTTTCCCCTATATGGAAAGTGTCTAGGCGATACAGCTTCCATATGAAACCACAATTTTCTACAAAATCAATCTTCCCAATGGCAGCTATAGTTTGTCAGGCTCTTCCCAGCTTTTATTCAGATTGCAGTGAAAAATCGCTCTTTGTTGATGTTTTCAACGAATTTTATCAAAAGTACACAGTAACAAACCCACGGTTATTGGGTGTCTACCAACAATTTTTTAAGATCTATGGAGAATTGTAAGTTCCATTTGCTTTTAAGAGGAACTTCGTTTAACCAAATTTTGCAGAGATTACATAAATATACTTACATGTAACAGGAAATTGACTGTCTCTACACTTTGTTCAAACACAGATTCCATTCAAGTATTCTTACATCAAGCGGAGAAGTATTCAATCAGCTTAATTGAGCAGTTCAATATAACATACGATGGAAATGAGCCAAAAAGATACCTAGTATTGCAACGAACCGACTATTTTGGAAAAAATATAAGAGACATCGAAGTTCTAATCAAAAACTTGCTTCCACACAAACTCATGGTTCAGCGTTTCTTGAGTGAATTCAAAAAATTAAAAATTCAAAGTATGAGTCTGATTTGTTGAAGATTTTTGATTGTTTTATTGATTGTCATGATTCTTTGAATAGTGATTATGTAAAGTTTGCGATAAAATAATTAACTGTCTCTCAATGTTTTTCTCACTAGTTTGCCCTGATAACTATTTAAAAACTAAGCTTTGGTGCAGAAACACTTAATTCAGATAAAAAGAAAAGCCAATTTACAAACAAAAGGGAAACTTGAAAAAATGTGTAAAGAGACAAAAATTGAGTCAATTTTCGAGTTCGTTGTCATTTTCTTCGTCATGTGGCACACCATAGTTTCTTCTGAACCTTCAATTTTTCTTTCTTGTACCTTGTATCACTAATTGTTTCAATTTTTTGCCAAGCAAGTAGGTAAATTTTTAAGGGACTGAAACACTTCTTCGGAAGAAGATGTAAGATTCAAACATTTTTCTAACAATAGTCATTTGTAGTAAATGATCAGCTGTAAGCAAATGAAAACTATTTCCGCATCCCAGATCCATTTTTTTCGTTTGAATCAAATGAAAATCCGTACTTTTTTCTCGAAGGTGACTTAGACATTGCCAATTCTTTTCTAAATTCTCTTTTTTTTTACTCTCGATTTCTCTACATTCCGAAAAACCTATGATAATTTTCTCACTACTCTGGGAAGTTTTATTAAATTTGAGAGTCTTGACAGTTTCGGTACCAACTTCAAACTGGATGCAGTAACTCGCCCGTTCTATTATGATTGGTTTCGAAGTTTGAGATAGATTTCCGTTTCTCTTAAGAATTCCACTCATGTTGATAGAATGAATTGAACTTTAGAAGTGTTTCAATTGAAGTTGACTTTATTTTTTTTTCAGCTGTAGGTTTTGTTGAATTTCTCAAAAAAATCTGAACTATTTCAAAAATTTTGCAACTCTTGGTTGACTTTAATTGTTTCTAAAGGGTTTTGTAGAATAAAAAATTTTTGTTGTCCTGAAACTAATTTTGAAAGGTTCTTTAAAAAGGAAGAAAGAATTTCCTTGACAAGTGTTCCTATTAAATACAATCTTGTTTAAGCATCTTTATTTAGATTTAAAAACTAGCCAATTAAGTAAAATCCACAAAACATTTAATCACTCTCATCACCTTAGAGTTAGTTTTCAATGAATATTTCTGGAATTCAGAATATTCAGAAAAATCTAGGAGTTAATGTGTAATGATTCCTTATGAAAATTGAGCATATAAACTGTAGATTCTAAAAGTTAGAAGATTCTAGAAGTTTATGAATAAGGACGTCAATTTCTCTGGTGGAAATATTCTTCAACTTTTACTGTTCTTCAAAAGTTAAAGTGCAATGACGTCAATTTCTCAGGTGGAATTTTTTTTATTACCTAAATAGTTCAAAAGACGTCTTCATAGCTCGGTAGAGAATCTTGTCAGACCCTGCGATTGGATTTTTCAGATTTTTTGTTTATGATAATTGAATTTTTCTAACAAGAATTCTGTCAAAAATAATTTTTTTTCCAGCTTGAACAGTTTCAATATATAAATCAAGATAGTTTTCATTACGTGTACCAAAAACTCTCTCAAGAGGTTTTTCAAGATGCTAGGAAATCTAAGAATTTTTTTTGGTAAAATGCAACTTTTTTCTGGGTTTTTCAAAAGTTCTTTAAAAACCTAACTTTATTGTTTAAAAGCGAAAAACGCAAAATTTCATGACTTATTGCTTAGAAAACTTCTTTATTGACGACTTTCCTTGCTAATCCCTATGTTCATACAATTGTTTTCTTTTGTTTCTGATCATCAGACATGCAGAAATTAGTTTTCTAAAGGATTAAACTTTGAACAAAAGTTTGATAAAGACTAGTAATTAACTGTACAAGAAAAAGTGTATTGATATATTTTGGTAAGATGCTAAAAGTGTTTCACTTTTACGAGGTTTTTCTTCAAAACGCGAAAAACGTTTCAATTTGTTCGGCAAATTGCAAAATTTGTTTCACTTTTTTCAACAGAATACGAAAAGATTTTCGATTTTTCAAGTGTATGTGAAAAATGTTTCCCTTTTTTTCTACAAAATGCGAAAAGTGTTTCAATTTTTTCGACAAAATGCAACAATTGTTTTAATTTTTTTGGCAAGATGCGAATTCTGATTTTTTTTCACGTTGAAAACAATTGGTTAAGACTTTTGCGGTTTTTATTCATCTTTATTCATTTTTTGTAGCTATCCAACTTTTCTTTTCTAAAAATTTGAGACATTCTAAATCTCCCATTTTTTCTTTTGCCCTTTTATTGAGATGACGTCACTGAATAGAAACGAAAGAGTTGCATATCTTGAGTGTAGCAGAGAATACACTCGATTACACGCATCAAGACATCGAAAGCACTGTGGCGTTTTAAAGTGTTCCAATTGTAACTTTGATACATATATTAGCGAAGAAATTAATAATCATATCAAGAAGAAGCATTGTCAACATTAAGTTAAATTATGTGCTCAGCAGTCTCAAAATCACTCCAGGAGAAGCTTAAATTGGTTTGTTTTAATAAAAACATGGTAGAAAATTCAGAGTTGAAACAGTAACATACAGTTATCAGTTCGAGAAAATAGTTTGAAGTTTTTTTGAAAAGGATTTTTTCACTTTTTCGACAGATTGCAAAAATGTTTCACTTTTTTTGACAAGATGCAAAAATGTTTCACTTTTTTGACAAGATGCGAAAAGTTCTTTTTTGTCAAGATAAAAAAACAATTAGATAATTTTTGCTTGTGTACTAATTTGCTAGTGTTTTTCTTAATCAGTGTGCAAAAATTAATCAAGATTCTTGACAAGTAAGCGAGTTCCGAGCATTAAATTAAATTCTAATTGTTTTTCAATGGTTTACCCTGAACCTCTCGTCTTTTCTCATAATTAAAATGAAATTGAAGAAATCAGTTAATTACAAAGAACGAATTATTACCAAACAACAATTATTTACCAATCAGATTTCAGCTTCCTTTTATGGGTGTGATATCCTATGCGGTATCGTGGGAAAACTAATGATAATTCAATAATGTATTCTGAATTTATTGAATTAAGGTCTCTTTTCGTTCTCTAAAGTTAGTTACTGAGAGATATTCTACAGAATCAAAACTCTGAGTTCTCAAGCGTGTGTCAATGTCACTGCACACATGACCTTGGACACACCATAATAATAATAATACCACTGAAAATTGTTATTGCATAATTCAATTACTGCTGTTGCAGTAGCAGTATGACAAACCCCCCTCGAGAGGAAAATAAATTTTCAAAATATGAAATAATTTATGTTAAAAAGAGTTTAATACACTCAGTTCACAGATAGTTTTTGATTTCGGAAGATAAGTCATTTGGATTTTCAATACTTAGTTTTCTTCGAGGTCTAATCTCCAGCAAGGATTCCAATCCGTTCCTTTGTCCGGCGTTGCATATCCGAGATTTCTCCCGAATAAAGGTCTCTCTAAAATACGTAATTTCGACTGTACGGGCCTATCACTTCGTTCTTGGAAGTCTGTTAGCCTCTTCCGGTATTCCTGGAGTGCAGCCTTGAGTAGTGCTCGCCCTGATAATTCCTCCGATACTTCCTTGATGGAATGTTTTACTGGGTCTCCAAAACGCTTAGGCTCTTTATTCTTCGTTTGTCTGGAACTTCGTCTTACTCCGGAATCCTCGGCGCTAGAATCATCAGAAACCCCTTGAGGAGGCTCAAATAGTGTGCCCCTTTCAGATGCTGGTTGGAAATTCCCTCTGAGATTGTCGGCGACTTTTTGGAACCCCCTTTTTAGAAGTTGGTCTGCAAGATTCTGCCAATCAGCCGGTGCCAAATTCCGGTTTTGAAATGTGTCTATGACATCCTCCGGACATGTTTGAGAATCGATTGGTTTTAGTTTGGCCTTTTGTCTGATTTTCGAGGTAGAACTAGCGTGGACGTTTTTATTCAAGGCTTCCAAAGTTGACGTTGATTGTTCGTTGCTCTGGTCAACTGCGATAGCAGTTTGTCTTGCCAGTTTATTCTGTTTATTCTGTTTGTCTTCTGTTTGTTCTGTTTGTCTTCTGATTTTTTTTCTTTTGTCTTCTTTTCACCTTTCTTCATAGCGATCTCTTCCTGAGTTTTTGGTCCCGACATTGAACTGGGACCCGCTGTATTCGGCTCTGCTCTATTGATAGCTAAATTAAGATCCCTTCCAGCTACCGTATCCTATGAGGTTACAAATGTTTGACTTGGCTGGAACCGATCTACCGGGTTCACAAAACCGGCCATTTCCACGGCCCGTCGTAATTCTCATCCAACTCAATGTCCTCTAGAACTTCAGGGGAACTGATACTTTGGAATTTCTTATTTGGCTCTGCCGATGGGCTTTTGCTCTCGCTCCGTGTTTTCTCGTGTGGTAAAATAATTTTCGCTTGAGCGTTATCAGATTTCCTGTAAATAGATTCAGTTGTAGTTTTGACCGTCGAATCAATTTCTGCCGCTATTTTCCTCTTCAATTGTTTCGTCAGGGTTTGTCCGCTCATACGTAACGGATCCTTTCTCAGAATTTTTCTCTGTGGAGACTGCGTGTTTTCCATTTTTGTCTTTATGAACCCCTTTTCCCAGGAGTATATCATCTCTTTTCG
This sequence comes from Symsagittifera roscoffensis, assembly GCF_963678635.1. Taxonomy (NCBI): domain Eukaryota; kingdom Metazoa; phylum Xenacoelomorpha; order Acoela; family Convolutidae; genus Symsagittifera; species Symsagittifera roscoffensis. Next base: position 55,221 of record NW_026971415.1, on the reverse strand, counting down.
TAGCTCAGGGTTTGATAATCCAGTTTTGTCAAAAATCCGCCGTACGTCGTTTTTCGCAGCATCTATCCTTTCCTGATTCCAGCGGGCGTTCGCCTCCAGCAACTCTTTGAGGGCTTTAGCTCTTTGACGATCCCTGTCCGACTGCACTTGCTGCTTATGCAGCGGAATGATGTCCCTGCTGAGTTCCCCCTTTCTGACTATCTCCAGATTCTCCCGGGATTGGTCAATTCTTCATTTCAGTTGTGATGTCGTCGATTCCAAGCGTATTGATTCCAGGATGCGGTGTGTGTCTATATATGATCTCAAGAATTTCGCCGTACACTTTCCACTTGTTGATTTAGTAACTTTCACCGACGGGAATTTCGAGAATCTATCTATAGCTACTAGGAGGTAGATCTTTTTTCCTCTGTGATTTTCTAACAGTCCCGCGTAGTCTAATTGTACTTCCTGTCTCGGCTGCGTGAGCAGTGGCAGTGGTTTTGACGCATTTTTGGAACAAGATATTTTACGTTCTTACCATATCTGGTGCAACTACGACACTCTTCCGCTAGATTCGCTATGTCCTTGTGCAAATGCGGCTACCACAAGTTTTGTAACGCTCCTAGCATAGCCTCTTGACCCGGATGTCCCCGGTGAATTTTTTTGAGTACAGCTTGTCTCAGTTGTAAGGGAACCGCTAGTCGGTTGTTCACCAGAATGCAATCGTCTTGCACCGCCATCCGTGACCACAATGGGTTCGTGTAGGGTCCCATCAACTCGAAACCCTGTTTGTTTCCTCGCTTTATGACTCGTCAGAGGCGGTCCATCCAGGTATCTTCAGTCGTCATTTCTGCCAGAAGACTTTTATCAAACAATTTCGATAGGTTGTCCAGTGCCTCCTCCTTCTCTCGTTTTGCAGTTTCTGTTTACTGGATGCTTTGGGTGGTTCGATTGCACACATCTCTCGATCCCTTTCAATGTCCTCTGTGGTTGTCAAATCCACCTCAATTACATGAACTTCGTTCAATCTCCTCTCATTCGAAGTAGCTGTTGTGATGCTAATCGGTCCTTGAGTTGTTTCTTCTGGATTGTCTCTTTTTTTTTCTCCGACGTTGCCACTAACTCCCTTTTGATGTTCACTGGAGTGTTTGTTTCTCCCCCAATCAACTGCCAAAACGAAAGTAGTCTTTTGTCTGCCTCCTTCTGTTGCTCAGGTTGAAGTTGCCATTTAACTCGTGATGAAACTCTTGTTTCACTGTCCGAACTGTCTCTATTTTTCCCGCCTCCGCGAGTTATCTTCCTTGTGCGTTGCAGCGTCTCCGTAACTTCATCTACTTCAGAGAATTCGTTAGTATTTGAAATAGAGCGTTTCCAGTTCGGGTCCAGAATGCTCTCCTCTCTTTCGTCATTTCGCCAATCCTGTTGTATCTGACCACCAGACGTATGAGCGATTGAATTTTCTGACATCTCTTTTTCCGAGTCTGTTTTTTTTTCTGAATTTTAGTGACGGATTGAACTGTTTTTTCAGTCTTTGGATGCGACTGTTTGCTGAGTTGAATTGACGAAAAAATGATCGGTTTCTATTGAAATTTGTTGTTTCGCTGTTTTGACAGTCGTGGAATTGGTTTTCTCTCGTTCCGATCAAGCTTTGTTCATTTTTGACCGTTTTGGTTGTCATGGCAACCACTAATCAATGACTGTATTGCAGCATTCCTTCTAGAGCATTCTAGAACGTTTTTGTTCCGGTCGAGCGGCCTAATGCATTCTAGCCTACTGCTCATGCAGTATAACGCTTCATGAAAAGAATTTATTGTTGCCACTACAAGTTTTTCGTCTAAATCCGATTCGGGCCAAGGATCATTAAAATGATCTCACGATAATATTCGACTATACCCATGTCCCTCCCCGGAAGGTGAACTACTTTAAATTGATACGGCAACAATCGATCGGCCCACCAGGTCAATCGGGATTGATAGGTCTTGTTAGACTTATTACCATCTAGCGCTGAAGTGAAGGCTTTGTGATCTGTTGCGATGATAAATGAATTACCTAATAGGTAATGTTTTTATCTGTCTTTTGCCCAAACAACCGCCAATAACTCAAATCGCTTGTTGAGTATTTTTTTTCTTGTGAATTTAGGTACCTGGATGCGAATGAAATCGGAACCCACGAACCTTCATCTGTTTGTTGTTCTAAAGTAGCCCCCAAGCGATCGTGGCTTGCGTCAAATTTAACTGTTGTTTCCCGGTTAGCATCGTAGTAGTTTACTTTTGTAATGTTCACTACTGCAGTTTTTATGGCATCAAATACCACTGTGTGTTCATCCCCCACTCGAACTTCTTTACTGGTAATTTCATGTTTTTCAACTTTTTCTTTTGATTTTCCTCTTTGAGGAGTGGCCTCAGCTTTTCCGTTAAGCTTGCCGCGTTGGGTATATTTTTTGCTAACTGGTTTTTGCTACCCAAAAATGATCCTAATTGCTTAAGCGATTTTGGTGGATTTGAGTTTAAGATCCTTTCGGTTTTGGTAAACTTTGGACTGACCCCTAATTCTGAAAGGTGATGTCCCAGCCATTTCACCTGTTGTTTGAACAAATCACTTTTCGAGATTTGCAATGCCAGATTTTCATCATCCAATTTCTTAAGTAACGTTTCCACCAATTTTCATGTTCAAATTCATTACCCTTCGACACGATAAAAATGTCATCCAGAAAACAGAATGTGTTCTTTGCGTGATTGATAGTTCTGTCCATAGCTTTTTGGAACTCAGCTGGCATGTCTGCTAATCCATAAAATCCTGTAAGGAATCTATATGTCCCGGTAGCCTTTCCACCGACAATATTAAAGTTACACTGTTTAGCTGTGTCTGCAGCCAATTTTAGCTGACTATACGCGTACTTTAAGTCTAACACCGTGAAATAAAGTGTGCCAGTTTTGTTCTCGGTAACGATTTGACTTACCCCATCGATGAGTTCATCTACGTTGGGCATTTGGTACCTATTTTTGAACAATTGACTGTTTATTGGTTTTGCGTCTATCGCCAATTTTATCGAGTCGTCATTTTTTACTGTTATTACAATTGGGGCTATGAAACAATCGCTTGTACATTTGTCGAGCTTTGTGTTGTGACCTTCTATCAACAGTTTTTCAATTTCTTTCTCTACCTTATCCTGTATATGAATTGGAATTCTTCTTCCTTTTTCTTGAATCGGACATAGGGGTACTTAAGTTTTGAACTTACAATGTGATTGTTTTGAAATTCTTTGTCTATCGAATAAATTTCTGAATCTATTGAAGAATTTATCTTTCCAACCTTCCGACTGCTCGCACATGAGCACGTCAAATCTGGAAAGTTCTTTTGGAGCTGGTTTTGTCTGGTGACTATCCACACTTGTCCTTTTAAATCCAAACCCATTATGCATCTGGTTTTACGTTCTGTCACCAAGAATGTAGCTATTTTCACGTCGGACCGAAGATTCGTCTTCAAAGCTCAGCTCCCAATACACAGATCGGTTGTTTTTTGTAGTCAACAAATTTTGCTTTTAAATTCACTTTTTTAGACGGGATGAATCTTACCGTGTTTGATTTATCTATTTTTTCCTTTGCTGTCGCCCAATTTATGAAAGAGACTGGACTAAGAAAGAGAGAGTTGTAATATTTGATTGTCTATTTGTACCATGGCCTTTAGTGTATTTACTCTGTTGAACTTTGGGTCTCGGATTGAATCGATTCATTGAACTTTTATCATCTCTCCATTTGATTTCTTCTTATTTTCACTGATTCTGTCCTTCACATTTTTCGAGGTTCTTCCGTTCTCCGGCTGATGTGTTTGTATCGACATTACTTCAAAATCACTACATAACCCAAAACTTTCTCTTATTTGATCACATTCCTCTACGGATCCTTCAGATTCTTCCACAACCTCACTCACTTGTTGAGATCTACACAGTTTTGCAAAGCGATTGGGCTTACACATTTGTTACAAGTTTTGCCCATTGCGGAACAGTTTTTCAGATGTCCTTGATTGAACACTCTTCCACATCTGTTGCATGGTTTTGCTTTCATGTTAGAGTTTCTGTTGTTATTTTGTCGTTGATTTGTTTCCCTCTTGTTATATTGTTGCTTTTTGTAGTTCCTGTCGAATTCCTGACTGCAATCACTGGTTCTTGTTTTATTCCTACTCCAGAGTTATAGTTGTTACCTGTTGTTGCCGCTGCATTTGTCTTTTGAAATGCCATTGTAGTCAATTTGCTATGTTCAATTTTTGTAGCCCTCTTCAAAACTTCTTCTGGATCTAGCGTTTCGAATATCAGCGTATCCTGTAACGTCATGGTTTTCATTTTCGAATCGAATAAGTCACAAACTATCTCGCTCTCCAATGTTTCAAGTCTGATCGAGCTGCTTGTGCAGTTAGCGCTGCATGAAATGCCTCCAGTGATTCTCCAGATTCTTGCATTTGTGTGAACAATTTATATCTTTCATAGGTCACATATTTTTCCTTTTGGAACGAGACTTTTGCGAGCTCTGTAATTTCACTAAACGACATTTTGGATATTTCCACATGTGGATTCTTCTGTAGATATATTTTCTTTCCTTCTGTTCCGAGTGAAAAAAATAATCTGGCTACCAGTTTCTATGCACTTCGTTGTGGACAACATTGTGACCAACCTTTATACCCCGTGTTCTTCTCTCCTCATTTTCCAGCATTACTCGATCTCTTGCTAACTTATCTCTAAGATTTCTGGCAGTCATCGCAGCTTCAGTCTCTCCCTCTCGTGGTGTTTCTGGTCGTGGAGGTGATTCTTCTAACATGTCTTTTGGTTCTTCTAACATAACCTCTGGGTTTACGTTTTCTTTCACGGTTACTGTCATTAGAAACGGTTCAAACCAGATTTTAAATTGCATCGGAGGGTCTAAGTTCGCTGACGCCCTAATTACGGGTATTCCCATATCCGTCCGATTGTCCTGAGCCGCGAATCCTGCTGGCTGCGCCATGTGATATCCTATGCGGTACCGTGGAAAAACTAATGATAATTCAATAATGTATTCCGAATTTTTTGAATTAGGTCTTCTTTTTGTTTTGTAAAGTTAGTTACTGAGAAAGATACTACATAATCAAAACTCTACAGAATCAAAACCTGTGTCAATGTCACTGCACACATGACCTTGGACACACCATAATAATAATAATAATACCACTGAAGGTTGATATTGCATATTTCAATTACTGATATTGCAGTAGCAGAATAACAATAGCCTTCTTGGATAAAATCGTGTCCAATCGGAAACAAAGCTCCATTTCAGGCATTGTCGGTTTCAATCACAAAAATGTTGATTTTTGTTCTAGTTGCCGTATCCAAAAGGCCGTTTTCCTTTTAAGGGCCTAAATCTTCCAAATAAGTAAAAATATCTACAAAAGCAATCGCGAAAAATTAAATGACCAAAAGTTGTTCGCTGTAAGAATGAGAAAAAATTTGTCGATATAAGTAACAACAGAATAGCGAACAAGTAGCACTTCCAAAAAATTTTTCATCAAGTTAGTTGAGTTTTTTGTATGTAATCAATGAGAAATTGCTGATTTTGGAGTAGATTGTCAAGTTCTTTGATTTTGATGTAATTTTGGGAGTTTAAGTCAAGTTGATGATTTTTTCAAAGCAAACCTCTGGAAATCTGATTCCAAACCGAATCAAGCAGGATTTTGAGCTTTAAAAATCCTTAATGAAGTGAAGCAATAAACTTTTGACAAATTTGGGTATTGTATAGGGGATAAAAAGAGTCTCTGATATAACATCGTACAATTTTTTATTAACTTCAAATTCTCGAGTAAAACAAAAATTTTTTTCCTTGTGAGGTGTAATTCAGCCGTAAGTTTGAGGCTTTGATACGCAATATGTGAATCAAAAGTAGAAACTCTTTGAATGAGTAAGTTTTCCTAAACAGACCTTCACTTAGTCTCGGGAATTCTATTTTGGACAACATAAACGTCCAAAAATTGTGAAAAAAAGAGTTAGCATCTATTTCATGAATGAGTAAATCAAGTGGAATTTTCTCTTTTTTCTTGTAGAGTGACTCGAGGAAGTTTAAATATTTCTTGATAGACATTTTTCAAATAATGATAAGAGTTTTAAAAAATGATATACAAGACAAATATAGAAAATGCTGGATTCCGATTGGTTGATTTCCAACAAACAGTGTTACCAAAAAATATTCATTTTTGATGGTTTGATATCAAAATTGTTGAAAAGTCCATAAGAAGTGGAACTCAATTGGTTCACATTAAATTTATTGAAAATTCCATGACCATTGAAAGTCGACTCTGATTGGTTGATATCAGAAAAGACAAAAATTTCTTTATAATTTATGCTTGATTGATAGCAAATTTATTTTTTTTACATTTTTAAAAATTTTCTTGAGGCTATTCAACTTTTCTCTTCTAAAATTTTGAGACATTCTAATTCTCCCATTTTTTTCTTTTTCCTTTTCTATTGAGGTGCCGTCAATGAATAGAAAATAAAGAGTTGCATGTCTTGAATGCAGCAGAGAATACCCTCGATTACACGCATCACGACATCGAAAGCACTGCGGCGTTGTAAAGTGTTCCAATTGTAGCTTTGATACATATAGCAGCGAAGAACCTAATGATCATATCAAGAAGAAGTTTTGTCAACATTATGTTAAATTATGTGCTCAGCAGTCTCAAAATCACTCCAGGAGAAGGTTAAATTGGTTTTTTTTTTATTAAAAACATAGTAGAAAATTCAGAGTTGAAACAGTAACATACAGTTATCAGGTCGAGAAAAAAGTTTGAAGTTTTTTTTTGAAAAGGATTTTTTTTTCACTTTTTTGGACAAAATGCAAAAATTGTTTCAATTTTTTTGACAAAATGCAAAAATGTTTCACTTTTTTGACAAGATGCGAAAAGTGTTTCATTTTTTTCCGACAAAAGCGAAAAGAGTTTCACTTTTCGGACAAAATGTGAAAAGTGCTTTAATTTTTTCGACAAGATGCGAAAAGTGTTTTACTTTTTCTATAAAATGCGAAAAATTTGTGAGTTTTTTTGTCAAGATGAAAAATACCATTTGATAATTTTTCCTTGTGCACCATTTTGCTAGTGTTTTTCTTAAAATGTGAGCAAAAACTAATCAAGATTCTTAACAAGTGTGCGCGTTCCAAGCATTAAATTAACTCTGATTGTTTTTCAATGGTTTACCCTGAACCTCTCGTCCTTTCTCATTATTAAAATGAAAATGAAGAAATCAGGTAATTACAAAGAACGAAGTTAATACCAGACAAAAATTATTTAGCAAAAAATTTAATCAAAGAGCTGTCGAGCAGCAGAAGAGTTCTGGCGGTTCTCTGTAGAACGCATAGCTGGACCAGGTTCTATCGCTAGTGGTTGTTGTTGAGGGGTGTTTTGAAGCGTCACTGTTTCTGAGAAACCCTCGTCTTCATCTACTGTGATGGGGTTTTTGGCTGATCCTGCTTCTTTCCAAGGAAAGAGGAAGTCTTCGATTGGTTGAGCCACAAATCTTGAGTCAGGAATCTCGGGGTAGTTCATTCTCACATGATCAGAAACTTCATCCATCATTTGCATTTCTTCAAATTGATTCTCTGTCATGGGTACTTGTTTCATCTGATGCTCGTTGAAATCCCTTCGCATCATTTCCACCAAGTGCCAGACTTGGATTGGGATGTCCATTCGGGCAAGAAAAGCTTCAGAGACTGTTTCTCGCATTTGAATTTGTACTAGATCAGGCGAAAATTCTACAGAGTACATGAGGTTTCTGTTGTGCACTGAGAAGATCATTTTGAGCGATAAGTTGAGTTAAACAGTAAAAACAAGAAAAAGCTGAGAGAGGGGTAGCTGACAGAAGATAAGTTGAAAATAAGGTTTTTAGAGCTGAGAGAGGAGGTAGTTGACGGTAGTTTAGTTGAAAATAAAACGATTTTTATTTAAGAGTGAGGGGTATCTTTTACTCGAATATGTGGGTTTAACCAATCAGAATTGATTTTCCCTATTTGGATTGTAGTCGTGCCCAATCAGATTTCAGCTTCCTTTTATGGCATTTTTGAATAAAATCGTGTCCAATCGGAAACAAAGCTCCATTTTAGGCATTGTCGTTTTCAATCACGAAAATGCTGATTTTTGTTCTAAATTTTGTATCCAATCAGAGTAAAATTTACCTTCTAAGAGCCTAAATTTTCCAAATATGTAAAAATATCTACAAAAAGAAATCCCGAAAAATAAATGACTAAAAGTTGTTTGCTGTAAGAATGAGAAAGTTTGCCGATATAAGTAACAAAAGAATAGCGAACAATCAGCACTTCCAAAAGTTTTTCATCAAGTTAGTTGAGTTTTTTGTATGTAACCAATGAGAAATTACTGATTTTTGAGTAGATATTCAAGTTCTTTGATTTTGATGTAAATTTGGGAGGATAACTCAAGTTGATGATTTTTTCGAAGCAAACCTCTAGAAATCTGATTCCAAACCGAATCAAGCAGGATTTTGAGCTTTGAAAATCCTTAGAGAAGTGACGGAATAAAAATTTGACAAATTAGGGTATTGTATGGGGAAAAAGAGTCTCTGATATAATATGGTACGACTTTTTGTTAACTTCAATTTCGCGAGAATAAACAAATTTGTTTTCTTTGTGAGGTGCAATTCAGCCGCAAGCTGGGGGCTTTGATACGCAACATGTGGATCAAAAGTAAACTCTTTGATCGAGTAAGTTTTCCTAAACAGACCTTCACTTAGTCGGAGAACTCTATTTTGGACAATATAAACGTCCTAAAACTGTGAAAAAAAAGAATCAACATCTATTCATCAATGAGAAAATCAAGTGGAATTTTTTCTTTTTTTCTTGTAGAGTGACTCGAGGAAATTTAAATGTTTTTTCATAGACTTTTTTCAAATAATGATAAAAGTTTTAAAAAATGATATACAAAACAATTTTAAAAAATGCTGAATTCCGATTGGTTGATTTCCAACAAACCGTGTTACCAAAAAATATTCATTTCTGATTGTTTGATATCAAAATTGTTGAAAAGTCCATAAGAAGTGGAACTCAATTCTGATTGGTTCACCTTAAATTTTTAATAATTCCATGACCATTGAAAGTTGATTCTGACTGGTTGATATCAGAAAAGAGAAAAGTTTCTCCATAATTAATGCTCGATTCTGATTGGTTGATAGCAAAATTTTTGAAAACTCCATGATTAGAATGGATAAGATTTTTTTCATTTAGACTCAACTGCAAATCCATTCTGATTTTCTTTCAGGTTAAAAACAATTGGTTAGGACTTTTGCTGTTTTTATTCGCTTTTATTCACTTTTTGAAGCTATTCAACTTTTCTCTTCTAAAATTTTAAAACATTCTAAATCTCTCATTTTTTTCCTTTTTATTGAGATGCCGTCACTGAATAGAAACGAAAGAGTTGAATGTCTTGAATGTAGCAGAGAATAGACGCGATTAGACATCGAAAGCCTCTCGATAGCCTCAAGACATCGAAAGCACTGTGGCGTTTTAAAGTGTTCCAATTGTAACTTTGATACATAAAGCAGCGAAGAACCTTATAATCATATCAAGAAGAAGCATTGTCAACATTATGTTAAATTATGTGCTCAGCAGTCTCAAAACTACTCCAGGAGAAGGTAAAACTGGTTTTTTTTTAAAAACATAGTAGAAAATTCTGAGTTGGAACAGTTACATACAGTTATCAGGTGGAAAAAAAAGTTTGAAGAGTTTTTCTGAAAAGGATTTATGGTATTAACTCTGCTTTGGGTTAATGAATGTTCGTTGAAATGATACATTTTTTCCTCTAAAATTCAACTATTAAACAATTTTGGTTCAAAATGGATTAAGTTGAAAGATAGTGGATGAAACAGAAATTGAGAAAAAATCAAATTGAGATAGAAACTCAAATTATTTCATTAGGAGTTTACAGATTTTTTCATTAAAATTTAGCTTATATGTTACATGTTAAAAAATCCAACATAAAAGTGTAGTTTGAAATTTTTTTCTCATTTGATATACTAGGGTAACTTATTTGAAATTTCAGATTTTTTTAAAATAATTTGTTGTGAAGTAAACCCAACTCCAACATTTTTTGGAAGATGATACTTGAAGCATAAATCAAAAATTTGCTTTCAAGATCTACATTTCATTCTTTTGGATAAAAAATTTGATGTAGAAAGATTTTTTAAAGAAAATAACATGGAATCTGTTAAAAAATTCTAATTAAACGAATAATTTAGCAGAGCCAGATTTAAGATCTCCTATTTTTTTGCAAATTAACAAAAAAAATTTCAGTAAGACACACAGTTTCAGCTTCAATTTTTTTTTCAATTAGAAAATTACGTTGATTTATAGAGTTTTTCTTCTTGATAATTTTTAATAAATTAATAAATTGTTACAGTTTGCACATTGATTTTCTTTCCCTAATCGATGTTTTTGAGAACAGATCTTTAAGATGTTATAAATGTTGCAGAAATATGGAACTAAGTTCCCTTGCGTATTTTTTCTTCCGAAGGTTTTGATGATTATGAACAATAAAGCTGCTGTAAATTTACTCTAAGAAATCAACGTAAAAAAAACACCTCTAAATTCTCAATCTATGCATGTGCTTCCGAATGTTTAAAATAGCACCGACTCTTTCTGACTTCGACATTTTTGAAACACTTCCGACAAAAATCAGGAACAAAAAGCAATTTACAAACTATAAAGAAAAGTGCAAGAAAAGTGCAAGAAAAGTGATAATTATGGATCCCAAAAGTTGGGTTTTTGCTGAAATAGTTTGCTTTAGCAACTAAGCAAGGGATTCTAAAGGAGAACATGTACAAAATACATGGTAATAGTTAGACGTTGTCAGTTCTAATTTTATCTCTGCCAACAAATTGTTCGTGCAGTTGATACTGTTTTTTCCTAAAACTCGCAGTTCTGACTAAATTCTTTTTGAAAGTGAGTTCATCAGCGAAAATATGCAATCAGCAGAAAGCAAGAATAAGCTTAAGACATTGAAAACTTCTACGAAAAAACCAAGAAAGCTATGTAGTAGAAGCAACAGAGAGATATTCATCAGTTTTGAAGGATATTTTGTTGAATATCATACAACCTACTATACTGTTAAGATAATTATACCCAATTTTAGTCAACTTTAGCAGTGAAATGTTCAAATTTTATCAATGATTTGAAATTTTTTATTATTAATAGTGTTAAAAACGTCTCAGAAGTTGTAACTTTTGTACAAGTTTGGGTTGTTCTTTGAGAAAAAACTGAGGAGGGGCTGGATCATGGAATTTGATTTGAAAATTTCAATGAATACTGCTCTTATTGTTCAATTGAATTAAAATTCTCCTTGAGTTGATTAAAACACCAGTTAATTTCACAAATGAAAGGTTAAAAGTGGAAAAATTTGGATAGGTTTGATTATTTTCTACTTTCTCGAAAATTAAGATTGTTTTCCCTATTTCAATAGTGATTCAGCTATTATGAGTTTTATATGTTCAGAGCATTATATAATCCTCTTTTTACCTCAAAATCGGGTAAACTTTATCGAATTTAATATTTTGAGAGAAAATTGTGGAAAAACCCATATTTTTGTTCAAATTTTTGTATCATTGTCTCAACATGATGCCAATTAAAATAAATTTTTGACAAGATGCGAAAAGTGTTTCTCTTTTCTTCCGACAAAAGCGAAAAGAGTTTCACTTTTTCGACAAAATGTCAAAAATGCTTTATTTTTTTTCGACAAGATGCGAAAAGTGTTTTACTTTTTCTATAAAATGCGAAAAATTTGTGAGTTTTTTTGTCAAGATGAAAAATACCATTTGATAATTTTTCCTTGTGCACCATTTTGCAAGTGTTTTTCTTAAAATGTGAGCAAAAACTAATCAAGATTCTTAACAAGTGTGCGCGTTCCAAGCATTAAATTAACTCTGATTGTTTTTCAATGGTTTACCCTGAACCTCTCGTCCTTTCTCATTATTAAAATGAAAATGAAGAAATCAGGTAATTACAAAGAACGAAGTTAATACCAGACAAAAATTATTTAGCAAAAAAATTAATCAAAGAGCTGTCGAGCAGCAGAAGAGTTCTGGCGGTTCTCTGTAGAACGCATAGCTGGACCAGGTTCTATCGCTAGTGGTTGTTGTTGAGGGGTGTTTTGAAGCGTCACTGTTTCTGAGAAACCCTCGTCTTCATCTACTGTGATGGGGTTTTTGGCTGATCCTGCTTCTTTCCAAGGAAAGAGGAAGTCTTCGATTGGTTGAGCCACAAGTCTTGAGTCAGAAATCTCGGGGTAGTTCATTCTCACATGATCAGAAACTTCCTCCATCATTTGCATTTCTTCAAATTGGTTCTCTGTCATGGGTACTTGTTTCATCTGATGCTCGTTGAAATCCCTTCGAATCATTTCCACCATGTGCCAGACTTGGATTGGGATGTCCATTCGGGCAAGAAAAGCTCCAGAGACTGTTTCTCGCGTTTGAATTTGTACTAGATCAGGCGAAAATTCTACAGAGTACATGAGGTTTCTGTTTTGCACTGAGAAGATCATTTTGAGCGATAAGTTGAGTTAAACAGTAAAAACAAGAAAAAGCTGAGAGAGGGGTAGCTGACAGAAGATAAGTTGAAAATAAGGTTTTTAGAGCTGAGAGAGGAGGTAGTCGACGGTAGTTTAGTTGAAAATAAAACGATTTTTATTTAAGAGTGAGGGTATCTTTAACTCGAATATGTGGGTTTAACCAATCAGAATTGATTTTCCTTATTTGGGTTGTAGTCGTGCCCAATCAGATTTCAGCTTCCTTTTATGGCATTTTTGGATAAAAACGTGTCCAATCGGAAACAAAGCTCCATTTTAGGCATTGTCGTTTTCAATCACGAAAATGTTGATTTTTGTTCTATATGTCGTATCCAATCAGAGGAAAATTTACCTTCTGAGAGTCTAAATTTTCCAAATATGTAAAAATATCTACAAAAAGCAATCGCGAAAAAATAAATGACTAAAAGTTGTTTGCTGTAAGATTGAGAAAGTTTGCCGATATAAGTAACAAAAGAATAGCGAACAATTATTACTTCCAAAAGTTTTTCATCAAGTTAGTTGAGTTTTTTGTATGTAATCAATGAGAAATTACTGATTTTTGAGTAGATATTCAAGTTCATTGAATTTGATGTAAATTTGGGAAGATAACTCAAGTTGATAATTTTTTGAGATCTGAAAATCCTTAGAGAAGTGAAGGAATAAAAATTTGACAAATTATGGTATTGTATGGGGAAAAAAGAGTCTCTGATATAATATGGTACGACTTTTTATTAACTTCAATTTCTCGAGAATAAACAAATTTGTTTTCTTTGTGAGGTGTAATTCAGCCGCAAGCTGGGGGCTTTGATACGCAACATGTGGATCAAAAGTAAACTCTTTGATCGAGTAAGTTTTTCTAAACAGACCTTCACATAGTCGGAGAATTCTATTTCGGACAATATAAACGTCCTAAAACTGTGAAAAAAAAGAATCAACATCTATTCATCAATGAGAAAATCAAGTGAAATTTTTTATTTTTTCTTGTAGAGTGACTCGAGGAAGTTTGAATGTTTTTTCATAGACTTTTTTCAAATAATGATAAAAGTTTGAAAAAATGATATTCAAGACAATTATAGAAAATGCTGAATTCCGATTGGTTGATTTCCAACAAACAGTGTTACCAAAAAAAATTCATTTTTGATGGTTTGATATCAAATTTGTTGAAAAGTCCATAAGAAGTGGAACTCAATTTTGATTGGTTCACCTTAAATTTTTCAAAATTCCATGACCATTGAAAGTTGATTCTGATTGGTTGATATCAGAAAAGATAAAAGTTTATCCATAATTAATGCTCGATTCTGATTGGTTGATAGCAAAATTTTTGAAAACTCCATGATTAGATGTAAATTTGGGAGGATAACTCAAGGTGATAATTTTTTGAGATCTGAAAATCCTTAGAGAAGTGAAGGAATAAAAATTTGACAAATTATGGTATTGTATGGGGAAAAAAGAGTCTCTGATATAATATGGTACGACTTTTTATTAACTTCAATTTCTCGAGAATAAACAAATTTGTTTTCTTTGTGAGGTGTAATTCAGCCGCAAGCTGGGGGCTTTGATACGCAACATGTGGATCAAAAGTAAACTCTTTGATCGAGTAAGTTTTCCTAAACAGACCTTCACATAGTCGGAGAACTCTATTTTGGACAATATAAACGTCCTAAAACTGTGAAAAAAAAGAATCAACATCTATTCATCAATGAGAAAATCAAGTGAAATTTTTTATTTTTTCTTGTAGAGTGACTCGAGGAAGTTTGAATGTTTTTTCATAGACTTTTTTCAAATAATGATAAAAATTTGAAAAAATGATATTCAAGACAATTATAGAAAATGCTGAATTCCGATTGGTTGATTTCCAACAAACAGTGTTACCAAAAAATATTCTTTTTTGATGGTTTGATATCAAATTTGTTGAAAAGTCCATAAGAAGTGGAACTCAATTTTGATTGGTTCACCTTAAATTTTTCAAAATTCCATGACCATTGAAAGTTGATTCTGATTGGTTGATATCAGAAAAGATAAAAGTTTATCCATAATTAATGCTCGATTCTGATTGGTTGATAGCAAAATTTTTGAAAACTCCATGATTAGAATGGATAAGATTTATTTCATTTAGGTTCAACTGCAAATCCATTCTGATTTTCTTTCAGGTTAAAAACAATTGGCTAGGAATTTTGCTGTTTTTATTCGCTTTTATTCATTTTTTGAAGCTATTCAACTTTTCTCTTCTAAAATTTTAAGACATTCTAAATCTCTCATTTTTTCCCTTTTATTGAGATGCCGTCACTGAATAGAAACGAAAGAGTTGAATGTCTTGAATGTAGCAGAGAATACACCTTGATTACACGCCTCAAGACATCAAAAGCACTGTGGCGTTTCAAAGTGTTCCAATTGTAACTTTGATACATATAGCAGCGAAGAACCTTATAATCATATCAAGAAGAAGCATTGTCAACATTATGTTAAATTATGTGCTCAGCAGTCTCAAAACTACTCCAGGAGAAGGTAAAATTGGTTTTTTTTTCAAAAACATAGTAGAAAATTCTGAGTTGGAACAGTTACATACAGTTATCAGGTGGAGAAAATAGTTTGAAGAGTTTTTCTGAAAATGATTTATGGTATTAACTCTGCTTTGGGTTAATGAATGTTCGTTGAAATGATACATTGTTTCCTCTAAAATTCAACTATTAAACAATTTTGGTTCAAAATGGATTAAGTTGAAAGATAGTGGATGAAACACAAATTGAGAAAAAATCAAATTGAGATAGAAACTCAAATTAATTCATTAGGAGTTTACAGATTTTTTCATTAAAATTTAGCTTATATGTTACATGTTAAAGAATCCAACATAAAAGTGTAGTTTGAAATTTTTTTATCATTTGATATACTAGGGTAACTTATTTGAAATTTCAGATTTTTTAAAAATAATGTGTTGTGAAGTAAACCCAACTCCAACATCTTTTGGAACATGATACTTGAAGCATAAATCAAAAATTTGCTTTAAGGATCTACAGTTCATTCTTTTGGATAAAAAATTTGATGTAGAAAGATTTTTTAAAGAAAATAACATGGAATCTGTTGAAAAATTCTAAACAAACTAATAGTTTAGCAGAACCAGATTTAAGATCTCCTATTTTTTTGCAAATTAACAAAAAATTTCAGTAAGACACACAGTAAAAATTTAGTTCTGTTTAGCTTCAATTTTTTTTTCAATTAGAACATTACGTTGAGTTATAGAGTTTTTCTTGCTTGATAATTTTTACTAAAATATTAAATTGTTTAAGTTTGCACATTGATTTTCTTTCCTCAATCGATGTTTTTGAGAACAGATCTTTAAGATGTTATAAATGTTGTAGAAATATGGAACTAAATTCCTTTGCGTATTTTTCTTCCGAAGATTTTGCTGATTATGAACAATAAAGCTGCTCTAAATTTACTCTAAGAAATCAGCGTAAAAATACACATTTAAATTCTCAATCTATGCATGTGCTTCCGAATGTTTAAAATAGCACCGACTCTTTCTGACTTCGAAATTTTTGGAAAACTTCTGACAAAAATCAGGAACAAAAAGCAAAATACAAACTGTAAAGAAAAGTACAAGAAAAGTGCAAGAAACGTGGTAATTATGGATCCCAAAAGTTGGGTTTTTGCTGAAATAGTTTGCTTTAGCAACTAAGCAAGGGATCCTAAAGGAGAACATATACAAAATACATGGTTATAGTTAGACGTTATCAGTTCTAATTTTATCTCTGCCAACAAATTGTTCGTGCAATTGATACTGTTTTCTCCTAAAATTCGCAGTTCTGACTAATTTCTTTTTGAAAGTGAGTTCATCAATGAAAACATGCAATAAGCAGAAAGCAAGAATAAGCTTAAGACATTGAAAACTTCTACGAAAAAACCAAGAAAACTATGTAGTAGAAGCAACAGAGAGATAATCATCAGTTTTGAAGGATATTTTGTTGAATATCATACAACCTACTATACTGTTAAGAGAATTATACCCAATTTTTAGTCAACTTTAGCAGTGAAATCTTCAAATTTTATCAATGATTTGAAACTTTTTATTATTAATAATGTTAAAAACGTCTCAGAAGTTGTAATTTTTGTACAAGTTTGGGTTGTTCTTTGAGAAAAAACTGAGGAGGGGCTGGATCATGAAATTTGATTTGAAAATTTCAATGAATACTGCTCACATTGTTCAATTGAATTAAAATTCTCCTTGAATTGAACAAAACACCAGTTAATTTCACAAATGAAAGGTTAAAAGTGGAAAAATTTGGATAGGTTTGATTATTTTCTACTTTCTCGAAAATTAAGATTGTTTTCCCTATTTCAATAGTGATTCAGCTATTATGAGCTTTAGATGTTCAGAGCTTTATTTAATCCTTTTTTTACCTCAAAGTATGGTAAACTTTATCGATTTTCAGAGAGAAAATTGTGGAAAAACCTATATTTTTGTTCAAATTTTTGTATCATAGTCTCAAAATGATGCCAATTAAAGTAAATTTTAAGCTCAATTTTGAACTCTGTACGTACGTAATTTTTTTTTTCAATTAGATCAGAAGCAACAGTTCATTAGACAAAATTGTAAGATTTCTGCAATTTTTTCCCTAAAACTTAAAATTTTTGCAATTTTTTCCAAATACTTTGGATTTTTTCAAAATTTGGAGCTTACACTTTGATAATCAGAACCTTATAAAAGCTGTTTTTGGGCTCATTAGGGTAAAACTTATCATATTTTAATGTTTTGAGAGAAAATTGTGGAAAAATCCATATTTTTGCATTTTTTTTTAATTAAAATTTTTGCGATTTTTTTTCCAAAAACCTTGGCTTTACGGAAGTTTCAGTAGGTTTCAGCATTGTTTCAATAAAAAAGATTATCTAATTAATGAGTTATTAGGTTGAATTACAACAAACCTTATCGTGTTTTGAAGTTTTTTGAAAAATTTTTGATAAAAAATCCAAGTTTTTGCCCATCTTACCATTGACTTAACTTGAACCAAAAAAACATAATACCTTCATTACACAGTCTACCCGTAATACTAACCAATTACTTAAGGCATGTTGGGATTGTTCCGAAAAAAAATGGGACATTTCCAAACAAAACTGAAAAAATACCGTTTTTCTTACCCTCTTCTTACCATCACACTGAAACCTTACCATTCACAATCTTTATACATTGGTAAACATATTCCCTATCTTGATGAGTTCTTATTTCCCTACACTGAATTCTTATTCATAGGGATATCTATACACTATCTTAAAACATGGTAAGACCGAGCGCCAAAAATTTTTTCTGAAACTTACCATCTGAAACCTTGCCATCTTAATATGGAAACTTATTCCTTATCTTAATACATAGAAAATCTATTCCCTATCCTAATGAAATCTGAATTCCCTAGAATATATTTCTTTTACCTAGGGAAGACTATACACTATATATAGGAAATTCGGGCGCCGAAAAAAACTTAACATCTGAAACTTACCATCTGAAACCTGCTATCTTAATACATTGGCAAACCAAACCTATTCCCTATCTTAATATATTGGGAAATCTATAGCCTATGTTATTACATAGGGTGGTAACCGGATGCTCTTAGCCTATGTTAAAACATGGCGATCAGCACCCCCCCCCCCCCCCCCCTCCCCGGGCTGAACTGCACCAACATATTCTACTGATAAGGTTCAGCTAATAAAATTCTTCGAGTGAACAGCGAACAATCAACAATTTTCAGACTAACATTTGGATTATCAGTTATCAGAGAGCATGTAAAAAGATTAGGTGTAGCTTGTATTAATTTATTTCGAACTATGGTTTTTGGTAATAATATTTTTTCACAAGTAAACAAGTCAATGACTAGCCTACCATAAAGTGAAAAAGTTATCCCTGAACCTAAAGAATTTGCTTTATCTGTAAACGGATTCATATCAAACACTTCCCGATTTTCTTCAAAACTGTATTCGTAAGTATTCCTTTATTACTTACTGCCGACGAGTTGAGTGCGTTCGATATTTCTGCTTTGTGGGGATTAATCCATTGCCTTGTAAACCATTGTATTGTTAACAAATTTTCACAATTGGATAATAGAGAATGTAGTAGATTGTTTACATACGTTAAGTAGGTTTGTGGTTCCTCATCTGAATCATCCTCTGATTTTGCTTTATGTTCTGCTTTTTTCTTTTTAAAAGCATCAAACAATCTTCCTTTGCACAAAAGAAGCTTTAAACTGACGTGGGTATCACTCATATCCAAATAAAGATTACGGTGCGTCTCAAATTCAAACTCAATACTGCTTTCATCTAGAGAAGTACTGGGAAATACTTTTTGTGTGTAAGATGAAATGTTTTTTTTTCTAAAAACCGGGATTTTATCAAAAATCTCCCAAGAAGAATTTGTAAAAGCTCCGTACCGAAAATGACTACTTTGATTTACACTCATTTTATTTTGTCAAAAAATTTTTTGCGAGAGCAACTCAATTTCGGACTACTTTTTCGAGAAATGGCTCTTCTAGTTCTACGCCTGGATTATTTTTCCACCTCCCAAATGATTTCCAACTGTTTTTGTTCCAACATCTTTTGCAAATATTTTGAGTTTTTTACGTCCACTGACAACTTCTCGAATCTCTGGAGCAGCAATTTCAAATTCTGCTCCAGTTCTTTTTGCAGCTGGGACTATATAGTTTTTAATAAAGGAAATTGCAGTTCTCACAAGAGTTTGTGCAAAACTTATTATCCGAAATCTTGAGAAACAAGAGAAAAACTCGTGTAATTCCACACAAAAGTATTTTTTTTTCACCTGTAGTATCCCCTAGTTCTATTTTTATGCTGTGGAAAATGTTTTTTAATAATTTTTTTAATTGTAGGAACGTAAAGGGTTGATAATTCATGTACTGTCCTGCAGATATTATTTCTCCATTTTTTGCTTTGGAAATGAAAGGAATACGACGAAGTAAAGGAGTTTTTGTATCACCTACTTTTTTATATTCTATGATATCACATTAAATCATTAGAGATTGTTTTCTTATAATGTCCAAATTCTTATAAAGACAATGTGGACCTTTTCCTTTCAATATAACCCTGTCTGGTTTTTTCTAAATCACAACCAAAAATTTGACTCAATTCAGCTCTTTGAATTATAAACTGATTGATTCTCAGGTAAATGGATGGCAATGTTTTGTGTACTTTTATCTTCTGAAACTTAAATTGTTTTCTTGTTTTTGTGCGCCTATACGTTTTCTTGGCTACAACTTTATCAACAATACTTGGATACAATCCAGGTTCAATATGCATTGGTTGAATCTTTCTTTTTTTCTTCAGGACTTTCTCGCCCTTCTATGAAAGTAAGCTTTCCCTCATAATGTTTTGGTACAATGAAGGGTGCGATCTTTCTGAAACAGCAACCTTCCATTCTCCGTTGAGATATATTTGTTCCGGGAGAAATTTTTTAAAGGAACTTAGACTATTATTTGGATAACATTTAAAAGAAGCATTAAAAACTAGCACAATAGTAAAAGAATCCATGACAACTGATCGATTGAAAATCAATTTGAAAATGACTTACTTCTAATTTCATCAATTTCTCAGCTCTTTCTCTTAAAATATTCCCAGAATTTCTTCTTTTTCGAGATTTTTGATGATGCATGTTAGGGGTTTTTTGTAGATATTACCGAAATTTCAAAAAAGTTCATCTGTAAACTTTGGCTTGTATCCTTTTCGGAATGGAATATCGTTTTTTGAAACTTATTTCTATCACGAATTTTGAATTTTGGTTTAGTATGTTTCATGAACGATTTGTTATACAAAATTGATAAAAAATCGCTAAATTTCACATCTCGCGGAGATTTTTCAATTGATCAATTTTTGCGATAGTTCAATGTAGAAACGAATAGCTGCAATTTGGGACCAAATTTTCCACCGTGATTATCAATGTTATGATATGTTATTTGTTTTAAAGACTGAGTTGCTCTCACTGCAAATGCAGCTTTTGCTTAACTCATTTTCGAGTAAACTTCAATGTCTTTCTCCTGGCAAAATTTTTTAAAATTTCTTCCATATTGTGTTCCTTTATCAACCGAAAATTTTCTTCATTGATTTTTCAAAAAAAAATTTTTTGAAAGCTTGTAAAGTGTCTTCGGCATACTTTGTTTTCTACGTTTGACCTCAACAGCATTTATCAACAGCAACTAATAAATATTTGATTCCATTGTTTTAACTAGCTAACTTGTCTACAAAAGCCAAGTCCATACACCAATTTTCAACGATATGTTTAGAAAAAGCTTAAAGTCTTCGGAAACGCCTGATTGGTGGACCAAAATTTGTATACGATGTCTTGGTTTGTAAGAATTGTTCTGCTTTCTTTTTGGATAAACCACTCGCTTCACTCAAGTCTTGAATAGAACCGTCGCAGCTCTAACCCTAGAATACAATCTGTTTAGTCTTACCTTTTCAAACTTTGAAAGAGTTCAAGTTCAGCTGTCTTTTGCTGTGGCATTCCTGTTAATAACAAGTTTGGGAAAAAATGAGTTGTTTCCTAAAAAGTAAAATACATATCGGGAAAATCGGTGTTTTTTTGCTTTAGTGCACACACAAAGTCTACTATAGATTTCTTTGTATCTCGATTATCTGTTATGATACTGTCTGACTGGCTCAGTTTATCTCTAGAAGAGTTCAAAATTGAAACTTTAAGGTGCTTATTGTTACTCGCTTCAACCTCGCATTTTCAGCACTGTAATTAGTATGAAAATTTTTTTGGAACAATCTCCTCTTTTTCTTGTTTTTATTCAAATTTTTGTTTTCTTGGGAGTGTACTTTGTGGTTGATAAACTGAGTACGGAAATAAAACAAAATGTTCCATTCTATTTCATTCTTTTAATGACAAAAGGGGTGATGATAGATATCGATTGTAATCCTTTAGTTGAACTTGAAGTATTTCTCCTTTTGTGTTAGTTCTTGATAGGGTGAGAGTTTCTTTTGTGTTACTTCTGAAATTTCTTCTCGATATTTTACTACGTCTTCTTTCCGAAGATCTCGAAGCTACCCTCTTAATACGTTTAGTAAACTTTCGCTCAGAAACTGAATGAAATCTTTTGCACAATTGGGAATGAATTCTTCTCGAAGTCTTAGGGAAAACTTTTGAAATATTGGGAGAATAGAGATGTATTGTGTACTCATCGTCCAAAAACTTTGTATCTATTCCAGCTGGTAAGTAAATTGTTGTTGGAGCTGAGCCACTATTATAGCAATACCTAAATGAATCAACTGTTTTTGGGGTTCAATCAATGAGTAAATGACCACAAAGAACGGATGTTGCATCTTGATACCACTATTGCAATTGATATCCTAGACCTAATTGTTGACTTAATGTACTCACCTGTAAAACATCTCTCGGTGACTTGAACAAGACCTTGTGTGTAATTCCTAATTCTACATCTCTTCCCAATTTGCTTGATGAAACAAATTGTAATTGATATATACTGTGCTCAGACCCATGTGTCCTCCAGCAGTGGCAATTTTTACAAACTGACTGGAGTTTAAAATCAAAAATAAGATGAAATTTTACAGATCCACTTGGACCAACTAAGGAAATAAAAATTCGTTCTTTGGTAGATATTAACTTATTCATAACTTTGGGGAAGGTTGAATATTACCGACTGTACTTTAAAAGATAGCTACCCAAAGTGTCGTTTCTTCACATGTTTTGGATAATATAATTCGAACGATTGCACATACTAGCAACAAAACTATAACAAAAAATTGGTACAGAAAAACTAAAAGAGATCTATTACATGTACGTCCAAACAATTTGCAATGTTTTTGTTCATGTTTTTCATCATCGAAAACAAAATTTCCTAAATTTGCTGGCTTGCCACATTGATTGACTATCTTAACTCTAGAAAAAAAAGTTACAATGACAATTTATTAAAAATTAAAAAAAGGTAGCTCATTAAAATTATTATTACTATTTACAATTTGTTAAAAAAACATCGAGATCATGTTCCGTATGCAAATGCTTTTCTTTGTGCACAGTGAAATGAGTTTTTTGTGCACAGTTTGTTAAAAAAACGTCGGGTTCATGTTCCGTATTCATGTTCCGTATGCGGGTTCATGTTCCGTGTGTAATTTGTTAAAAAAACATCGGGTTCATGTTCCGTATGCAAATGCTTTTCTTTGTGCACAGTGAAATGAGTTTTCTGTGCACAGTGCAATGAGTTTTTGCATGTCAAAATGGGTAGCTGCTACACCTCCAATCATATTCTTCATCTTTAAATATCAGTAATTGATTTTTTGGGCAGGCGTTCCAAAAAAATCTAACACAATCTGACACTTTTCATAACCTCTTGCAAAAGATTCTGATTCTGTTGCTTCTAGATTTTTCAATATTTTTTTCAAGTTCAGTATATTTTTCATAACCGCTGCTCCAACTGATTCCATGAAGATGTTTTGTACACCAAGAAGATTGGAAGGTTGTTTTGAATTTTTTTGGGAGGAATAAAGGAAAATCTTAGAGTTTGCCCATATTTATAAACTCCTGACTCTTTTACAATATTGTTTTCAATACATTCAATATCCAAAACGACCAGACTCATTGTGTTAGCGGTTTTCTCTGGAGTTTTTTGGTTAAAATGATTAACAATCGAACAATGCACTTACTGATGAAGCAAATGTTTTAAAATAGGTGCCACATAACAATAACAATACCCAGGTCCTTTTTTCGTAGTAGTTTTCACAGATCCAGCAGAGACATGTAGAATTGCAAATAGGCTAAAAACTTTGGAAATTGCAATAAAAATAATCAATACATTAAATTCCGTGGAAAATGGAAAAATGGAAATTTTTGGTACATTTCTTTCCAATTTGTTTCCGGGTCCAAAACATTACAAATACAAATGAATAAGTTTTTCTTTTCGTGTTTGACGAAAAATCTTGCATTAAAATCTCAAAAAGTTTTAGAATTTCATCAATTTATGTACGTTCAATTTCTATAGTGCATTCGTCAAAAATGATGCAAGATTTTTTGTGTGTCTACATAACCTAGTAGGAAGGAAGTTTATTCATTAACTTATTGTATTCTTCTCTTTGTAGTCGTAAAGATTGATTATTTTCCCATTGGTTTCCATTTCTACGATATTCTATAAGTTTTGTTTTATTGGTAACGGAACTGTATCCTAAATGAATTTTTCTTCTACCATTATGCAGAGTCCACTGAAAATGAGGTATTTGTGAGTCTACGTACAAATTCTGCAAGTTTTGTAAATTTTGTGTTTCTGTAATTGTTAGTGAAACTTTTTGGGCCATTTCTTCTTCATTAACTTATTGTATTCTTCTCTTTGTAGTCGTAAAGATTGATTATTTTCCCATTGGTTTCCATTTCTACGATATTCTATAAGTTTTGTTTTATTGGTAACGGATCTGTATCCTAAATGAATTTTTCTACTACCATTATGCAGAGTCCACTGAAAATGAGGTATTTGTGAGTCTACGTACAAATTCTGCAAGTTTGGTAAATTTCGTGTTTCTGTAATTGTTAGTGAAACTTTTTGGGCCATTTCTTCTTGAACAATGTGGAAAAATCCCAATTTATTGTGAATTTTTAAGGCTAAATTTCATGAAAACTTAATACTCCAACTGATATACCTCAACGCGAATACTAAATTAAAAATGATTTTGATGATAAATATTTAGTTTACAAGACAAAAAACATAAAGAACACAATTTATTGCACAATACAGCTCTCAACAAACATAAGGACTCCATAAATTTGGGACAGTTATTTGAATTCGATCAAAGTATAAATGACATAAGCAATTTTTTTCAGAGCTTCATTATCTTTTGCAGTGAAGAGTCGAATTTGAATGAAGGAAGGCTTGTTAACCTTGTACTTCTTGATCGTGATACAAACTTGTCTCCGATTGTAAGTTGCTATGTCAAATATTTTGTTGCAGTTGGCAAGCTCCTGGTACATAGTTGACTCCTTGTCAGAAGTGAGTTGCTATATAGGACGAGTCCAAGGTTTTCACCATCGTGAATAACACTTTTTCTAATTGGCGAGATTGCTTCTCCTTGCTGACTTTTTTCGAGTTGTCCAAGCTAATTTGTCTTGAATAGTTGAAAGCAGGGTTTAAAATAAAAATTCCCCTTGTAGGATTTTTGGGACGAAGCAAATCTCCCAATGCTTGTTTGATTTTTGAAAACTCAATATAATTTGGACTATTGTCTTTTCTTGAGTACATTTTCCCATAGGAGAACAGACTGATCAGATGAAGAGAAATGAGAGAAATGATATGAGTCATTCAATTAACCATAAAAGGAAATGAAACTTTAATTTGAATTTATGAGTGAAGTTTCCAAATATGGAATTGAGTACGTGTTAGTGTTCCTATATAAACCCACAGTTCTCAGAAAAAATCATTGTTTCAGATGGCTGCAGCTATGCGTCAAGCTCTTCACAGCTTTAATTCAGATTATTGTCCAAAATTGCTATTTTTTCCGTTTCCAGTGATTTTTACGAAAAAAATTCAGTAACCAATAATTTTTGTGTCCCTATCCACATTTCTCACTGTTCTTTGGAACATTGTAGCTTCCAAATTTTTTCTGAGTGTTTCATCTGTCGATCAAGTTTTACAAGGATTGGGTAGTTTTCATTTCACATACCAAAGTATCGATTGTCTTTACACACTGTACAAATACAAATTTTATTCGAATGTTTTTTCATCAACTGGCGAAGTTTTCAATCAACTTGAACGCAGTGTTCATCACAATTTGGAAAGGAAAGGAGCAGAAAAAACGCCAAGTGTTGCAAAGAAAAGTTTGTTACGCAATATATTCAAACGTCACTATTTATAATCTAACCTGAAAGTAGCTACCACACAAACTATCGGTTCAGCTTTTCTGGAAAGAGTTCGTAAAGTACAAAACTCAAAATATGAACATGATTTTATAAAAAAGTTGACTGTTTTATTGATGGTTATATAATTGTAAATGGTGATCAAGTAAATTTTTGAAAGAAAAAATAAAAATTTTTTTTATAATCCATCTATTTTCTCTTATATGCTTACAAAAAAATTAACCGTTGCTAAGGAATTTACAATGTGCAAAATCTATTCAAACTTGTAAACAAGATGTAAATTTTCTTCTGATTTTCAAGAAGCTGCAACAGACGCTTCAAATTTTTTAGCAAATTGCAAAAAGTGTTCCGATTTTTTTTAGAAGAAGCGAGAAGTGTTTCAATTTTTTCATCAATATGCAAAAAGTGTTTCTTTTTTTGACTAAATGCGAAAAGTGTTTCAGGTTTTTTAACTCATGCGAAAAAAGGTTCACTTTTTTGTAAAGTGCAAAAAAAATTTTTTCACTTTTTCTACAAAAAGCGAAACTTGTTTAAGTTTTCTTTGGAAAGATGCAAAAACCAACAGATATTTTTTTGTTTTTTACAATTTTTGTAGTGTTTTTCCTATCATGTGTGCAAAAATTATTTAACTTTTTTAACACGTGTGCACTTCGGAGCACTAAAATAAGTTCTAATTGTTTTTTCTTGATTTACCCTGAACATCTCATCTATTCTCATAAATAAAATGAAATTGAAGAAATTAATTAATTACAAAGAATTATGTTTAAAACCAAACAACAATTATTTACAAAAATATTTAATCAAAGAGCTGTCGAGCAGCCAAAGAGTTCTGGAGGTATTCTATAGAACGCAGAGCTGGACGAGGTTTCATCGCTGATGGTTGTTTTGAAGGGGTGTTTTGAGGCGTCATTGTTTCTGACCTCAACTTCACCTATAGATACGCTCAGATACTTCCTCCATCATTTGCATTGTTCCAAGTTGGTTCTCTCTGATGAGTACTGGTGTCATATGGTGCTCGTTGAAATCCCTTCGCATCTTTTCCACCATGTGTCAGACTTAGATTGGGACGTCCATTCGTGCCAGAAAAACTCCAGAGACAGTTTCTCGCACTTGAATTGTACTATATCAGGCGAAAATTCTACAGAGTACATGAGGTTGCTGTTTTCCGCTAAGAAGATCATTTTGTGCTACAAGTTGAGTAAAAGAGAAAAAAAAGCAAAAAAATGATTAAGTGCTGAGAGGAGGTAGTTGGCGGTCGTTTAGTTGAAAACAAAATGATTTTTAGTTAAGAGTGAGGGATACCTTCAACTCGAATGTAGGGTTTTAACGAATCAGCATTGATTTTCCTTATTTGGATTGTAGTCGTTTCCAATCAGATTTCAGCGATCTTTTATGGAATTCTTGTGTAAAAGTCGTGTCCAATCGGAAACAAAGTTCCATTTTAGGTACGTTTACACATTCACAAAGTGTTCGTTTTTGTTCTAGTTGTCGTATCCAATCACAGGACCCTTTTAAGGTCCTAAATCTTCCAAATAAGTAAAAGTATACACAAAAGCAACCTCAAAAATTGATCAAATGTTGTTTGCTGTAAAAAAAAAAGAAATTTTGCCGATATAAGTAACAAAAGAAAGAAAATTAGAACAAGTAGCATTTCCAAACGTTTTTTCATCGTTTCTTGAATTTACTTGAATTTTTTGAAGTATGAAATTGCTGAAATTGCTTTCATCGTTTCTTGAAGTTACTTGAATTTTTTGAATGTAGCCAATGAAAAATTGCTGATTTTTGAGTAGATAGTCAAGTTTTTTGATTTTGATGTAAATTTGAGAAACTAATTCAAAGTTGATGAATTTTCCAAAGCAAATCTCTGGAAATCTGATTCCAAACCTTATCAACTAGGATTTTAAGCTCTGAAATTTTTTTTAAAAAATGAAGGAATAAAGAACTTTGCTGGGGATTTCTTTTTTAAACAAATTTGAGAATCGGGTAAGGTATAATAAGAGTTTTTGATATATTATCATACAATTTTTTGATCAATTTCAAATTTTCTAAAATAAATTAAAAAAATTTTCCTTGTGAGGTGTAAGTCAGCCGTAAATTTAAAGCCAAAAGCTTTTATTTGAATTTGCTACAAGCTAAATCTCCTGCTTTTTTTCAGATGCCGGCACTCAACAGAAATGAAAAAATGAAATGCGAGGACCGTGGTAAAGAGTACAGGAGGTCCGATGCGACCCGACATTGCAAGAGTTGCGTGCGCGAAGTTATTTCTTGACCGGAATGATTTTATTGTACTTACAACCAGCAAAAAAAATACTTTCCCTAGGAGCAAGAAGCACGTAGAGTCAACCCCATTGTCAGTAAAGTGTGTATCGTGAGAAAAAGAATTTGCGAGCTATGAGCTATGATTCACTTCAACAACATCGCAAGAAAGATGACGGATTGAAAGCGAGTTTGCTGCTGATTTGAATAAAATCGTGGAAGACGAAGAGGATAGTGATCAGCTACGAGATGAATTGAATGCCTGTCAATACTTCTTGACAGATACTGAGATGGAAAATGGACGCCTTAAAGTATTCAATTTTCAACTTTCAAAACTAGATCCTAATCTAGTTAATGAAAAACTGGATCAAGTCTTTGAAAAACTTGATTGTGCAGCAAAAATCAACATTGCCTTGGGAT
The DNA here is from genome assembly GCF_963678635.1 of Symsagittifera roscoffensis. Classification (NCBI taxonomy): domain Eukaryota; kingdom Metazoa; phylum Xenacoelomorpha; order Acoela; family Convolutidae; genus Symsagittifera; species Symsagittifera roscoffensis. The sequence goes on along the minus strand of NW_026971415.1, from coordinate 27,140 downwards.
TTGTGTTCCGTAATATAGAAACAAGCAAATATCGTTACTTCTACGCTCATGAAAATAACACACTCTTTGATAAATCTATACTACTTTGTACTAAAGCAGACTCGACAACTATGCAGAACAAGGTCAAGAAGCAAGATATCATTGAAATTTGTACACAAGAGAGACAAAATACGAAATGGCGATTCAAGCTGATCGCTAATGTGACCATTTTTGCAGCCTAACCGAAAAACGTACCCATGGGATGTCCAGATTCAGTGATTCCCGAACCACTTCTGAGAAATAAACATGTTAATTGTTTGGTTTTGGATTAAAACACAAAACAACCTTGATTGTCGACATACAATTGATTGTCGACATACAATGACAATTTGTCTTTGTTTTGATTGCTTTCAGTTCATTTACATGGAACAGCTAATCTTGAAACATCCACTTCTGTGATTTTTAATGCTTTTCTGGTAAAGTCGGGTTGGGATCCGAAACAATTTTTTTGCAGTTTTGATGATATTCCGCCTAGAGTTGAAGATGCAGTAGAGAAACACATCTTTATCTAGGATATCGACATTGAAGATGTGGGTGGATTAGCTCGGAGAAGTATCCTTAATATGAGAATACAGTAAAATTTCTACGATACAACAACTATATTATTTACATCAATGACATTGAAAACTTGTTCAAATGCTTCCGATGCCCAACTTGCGTTACATTTTTCCACAATGCAGACCACTTCAACCGTCATCTTCTCTGTTGCAAGGACCGATATCAAAATATTTACCCCAAATTTGAGAAACTGTATGGGTTCAAAATTGAGTATACAAAAGAACAAACCTTGTTCAAAACCGTTGCCGGTTTTGATTTTGAATCAATTTGCGTGCCATCCAAAGAACTAAAATCAACCGAAACAATAACTTGGATCGGGAAGCATGAACCCATATCAGAGTCAATCTCATTGAGTTTACTTGACAAACTCACATTTTTGTGTGACAAAGATCCACAATCCCTCATTATTGACTTTATGGCAAACTTATATTTATTGGCGGAAAAAAATAAATCCGAAAAGCAACAAAAGTTTCTGGAAATTGAAAATAACATCAAAAAGCGGCTACATACAATTTTCAGCATCCTCAATGAACGAGGCAATTTCAGTAGGAGTGAAACAGACACATTCACTCACTTTCTCAGGATTCAAAAAAATAAATTGATTGGATAGATACACCAATACTCTGCCATTGTTGGGTTTCAACAGTGGTCCAGTATTATGTAAATCTCATTAAATCATACCTCATTCCCTATCTTATCAACGAATAAAAAATTGAAACTTCAGTAATCAGAAAGCAAATTATTTTGTTTCCTTCAAATTTGGAGATGTTCAACATCTGGACACTATGAAATTTTTGGTTGGAGTTACTACTTTAGACTCTTTTCTAAAAGCCTACAAAGCCAGTGAGATGAAATGATAGTTTCCATACGAGTGGTTTGATACTCCCAACAAGCTTTATGAACGACAACTACCCTCGTATGATGGCTTCTACAGCAAAGTGAAGAATAGCAACCCTCTCGATAATGAGTATGACGACTTGCAGAAGTTTCTCAATACTGGATTAACTGAAGAGCAAGCCTTGAAAAACTCGTGCTTAGAAGCAAACCAACTACGGGATTGGAAAACTACAACTACCTTGAACCTATCTTGGAACAGGAAAAGATGACATCATTTTGCGATTTTCTACAGTGGTATAACAACAAGAATGTTGTTCCTACCCTTGACGCTATGAGAAAAATGATTGAGTTTTTATCATGACAAAGGGATAGTCATGTTAAAACTCGGCTGCACACTATCAAATTTAGCGGATATCTGTCTACACAAGTCAGCTGACTATAAATTTTACCCATTCCCTTCGAGTGATAGTGACTTGCTTGAAAAAATACGGGAAGATATGATCGGTGGTCCCTCAATTGTTTTCACAGGGAAAGCAGTAGCAATCGAAATTTTTTTTTCGAAAATCAAACAACTTGTATAAATTAATCGCTGGTAGTGACGCTAGTCAAATCTATCCTTATTCTATGTGCCAGGATATGCCCACAGGCTTGTATAGAGATCAAATTACGATGAATAAACACGAGAATTCGAGGCAAGGCAGAATCGAGTTCAAACGTTTGAAAATATTGTCATGTCTTACTTTCAAGCAACAAGACTTGAATGGAAAAGTGAGAGTTACTATACTACAGGTTGATTGCTTTAGTGTTGATGGTTATTGCAGCCATTGTAGGATTTTCTTTGAAGCAATGGGTTGTTATTTCAATTTTTGCACTTGTCGAGAAGCTAGACCGAGCCTAACCGATGATGATATCAAATGAGGAACGAAGAAGAGAGAAATCGATGAGCTTGGAAAAGATTGGGGCTTCGAAATATTGGGGAGTATATGAAAACATGTAGGGAAGAAAACAATTTGTTACAACAACTGCAACGATTGTTGATATCGAACTTCAATTTGACCAACGGAACACTTATCACATCACTTTTCAATTTTTACTTGGATCTTGGACTACAGTGTACAACATTTCATCGATTTGTACAGTACACACCGCGTAAAGTGTTCAATAGTTTTGTTCAGTCTGTCGTTGATGCTAGGCGAGCCGGCGATGAAAATCCATTGTCTTGAGAAATAGTCGAAACAATGAAACTTCTAGAAATAGCTCCAACGGCTATCAAATGATGGAAAGATCAAAACATACGACGACAAATTATCTTGGAGACGAAAAACCCACAAAGCTATCAATAACCAATTCTTCAAGATACTCAATATCGTAGCTGAAGATTTGTATGAAATGGAACTTGTTATATCTACTATAGAGCATCGTGAACCAGCTATAGTAGAATTCTTTATACTACAGTATGCCAAGTTGAGAATGTTGAAGCTGTATTATAATTTTTTCGATAATTTTCTCGATGTCAACAAATTCGAAGTTCTCGGAATGGATACAGATTCCCTCTATTTGGCTTCGGCAGAAGAAGATTTAGATGATTGTATTCTTCTCAGCAAGCGAGCAGAACGGACTGAAAACCGAAGCATGGAATGTCGAGACCTTTTCAGAGCAGATGCGAAAAACAACTTTTCCTCCCGTACTTGCTTTTCTAAACATAAAAAACATGAGAAGAGAGAACCAGGTTTGTTCAAGGAGGAGTTCAGATGCAACAAAACTTTATGCCTGTGTAGTAAAACCTATTGCTGTTACAATATTAAAAGTCAAACGTATAAGCTTAGCAAAAAAGGTCTGAACAAAAGCGCGTTAGAAGACTCTGGAGATGGCCCGATGGCGAAGAATCGACAAGTACTGGATGACGCAGTGAATTGAAGTCAACGAATAGAGGATTTAAAACGTTGAACTATGTAGTCGCAACTTATAAACAAACTAAGAAAGGACTGAGCTAATTTCATCCTAAACGGGAAGTTGAATGTGATGGAATACATACTAAACCTCTAATTTTGTCAGAGGTTATGTATTGAGCTTGTATACGATGCTGTGAATTCATCAAATTTTCTCTGTAAAAAAAATTTTATGGAAAATTCTTTTTTAAATGCCTTGTTTGGGTTAACAGTATATTGTTTTTTATTAAGAACAAATTTAGAATCTGGAAAATTGGCAAAACCGGGCGCAAAATTTTTTTTGAGACTTACCATCTTACCATCTGAAACCTTACCATTACCTATCTTAATACCTTAAAAAACCTATTCCATATCTTTATGAGTTCTTAATTCTCTACAATTAATTTCTAATAAATTGGGAAATCTATACCCCAACCTAATACATGGGAATTTCGGCGCCGAAAAACTTACCATCTGAAACCTGCTATCTTAATACATTGGGAAATTCATTCCCTATCTTTATACATTGGGAAACCTATAGCCTATGCTAAAAATAGGATGCTCTATAGCCTATGAGAGGCTAATTCTTGCTTGAATTTTGTTTATAAATCTTTGAGCAAACGTAAAGATCCTTCTACAGCGAAACAATTATTTGCTATTTGAAAAATGTGCTCTAGTGGAGACGGTATAACTTTTGCATGTTAAAGTAATGGTTTTGAGGCCAACGTACTAGAGAGCGTCGTGTTTACGTATCGCCAGTGGACTCCTTTTACCCAAGTTGTTTCTCTGGATTCCCTTTACTGAGTTACCAAGGATACTACGAGAACAATGAGACTTTTCTAAATGGCGGAAACACAGACAGAATCGAGCTGCCGTGGGTTAGATACCGTGAGTTGGTACGGCGCGTCGCTCGGATGAAGTAAAGCTGTTGTTCAGAGAAAGCACTTTGTACGGGCAAATTCAAAGACAGCTGAATAATAATAATGATGTTTTATTTTAAAAGTAAGCCATAATAGACAACGGTCAATGCAGTTAAGATGGCCTGAGAAATTCGAAGAGTTAGGTATCGAGTATAATTTTAAGCTTTCAAAAACCTCATCTTTGAACTGAAAGCAGAAGCAATATGCCAAAAATTGAAAATGTACATATTGGTTAAACCTAATCTGGCATATTTCAGAAGTGCGATCCGGGAAGAAGAAGCCAAAAAAGGTGAAGCTAAAAGTGCCGAGAGTAGCAACACCTCATGTGGATAATCTGGAGCCACGCGTCAGTTCCAGTTCTCCCAGAGTGCACAAAACGAGTCGCAGCTGATACGGTTCTTATTCAATCCAAAATTTATCCTCAAATCGAGTTCTAGATATCTTCCGGCGAGTCGTCTCCTCTAAGCACTCTTCCACTCTATTTAACTGCCGCATAATTTCTCCCCTTTACTCTCTGTAATAGCGGGGGACACTAAGACAAGATATTCTCCACAGTCCCGAAAAGCTTATGTTGGTGGTCAGACTTCCCCCTTAGTTTATGCTCTTTTTGGCTCTCTTGCCTTTCTAGCTAGTTCATGTACAATAAGAAAATTTACAATCGCAAAGGAAATAAAAGCAATTTACAATGCCTTTAATGAGTTAACTATTATTTAGCAACTTCGATAACTCTATCGTCAATCCTTGTTTGACTCAATTACAAACACGCCTACTCCAGTAGCGCAGCCCACTCGCACAATTAATTCAACCCGCTACTAAACTGGGTATCAAGTGCAAATCGCTTGAAAAAAAGTTCAACCTGGTTTTAAACTCGGGTTCAAATCAGCTAGACTAATTTCTAACAACTGTGAGACACAATTAGCATCGCTACAAGCAATAGCGTCCTTCACGGACCAACTAATCTTCTCGGCATGCTCAACCGTTCTCTTTCTAACTGAGAACCAACTATTCGGCTCACCGGCAATAATTTCTTTCTGGTCTGACTGAGCACCAACTACTCTTAATAGTAGCAAATAACTGTTCTGCTGTTCTGACTCTAAAAGGCTCTCCGATACCCTCATATTCCTTATCTTTCTTTTGAACTTAGTTTTAGTAAGGTCACGCCATTCTCTATCAGTCCTGACATCCGCTTAAATCACCCGTCCGCGCATGTTTTATGTTTCTGTCCCTCCCTTTGTCAACTCTGCCACGTGCCACATTCAGTTTCTCTTGTCAATCTTTTCACGCCTATTAGATAAGCGGTATGTAGTAGATGTCATATTTTGACCAAGATAACAAAAGTCTGGCGATTCTAATCAAATAACTTGTGGCTTCCGTGGCCTTCATCCCTCGGGCTCAACTCAACCTCCAGAGCATGCTATGTTTTCTCCGTGACCCTCCCAAGGTCTTTATTTTAATTAATCCGTAGTGGAGACTCTTCTCATGGGTAGTTAATTTAATCCAAGCATCTAAAACTTCTATCTATACTCTATACCAATCCCGACCTTCTAGCTATCAGGTGAACGTAGTTCGTTTAATAGCGGTCAAATAAAACCAAAAAGTTTTTTGTTTAGTTGAAATTGCTATTAATAAATTGCCAAGTTAAACTCAACCCAAAACTTACCAATTCAATTTTGATTTAACTACCCCACGATTGCATTATAAAACTTTATCTCTATTAGCGTCTGCTCTAGTTCCCAATAAATAAGGTTTTCTCCCAAACTTTAGCAAGGTGGTCCATTCTGATTTCCAGGGGTTGGGCTGGGGATTACACCCCTTTACCGTGTTAATCTTGGGTTTTCCTATGCAGTTTTGGGGTCAAAACGCTCAAAGGTCAACTTAAGCTCACCCAGGGGTCAACCGGGGTCAAACTCCCAGAGTTGGGTTCAGAACTCCATGGGAGACCCAACTATCAAGTACCCTCCATATCCCATTAATACTTCACAATTTATCCCATTTCTAAAGTCCATATGCACTTTTTCCCTGAAAAGGCTATTAAAACCGGAAGGAGTCGCCGGAGGGTTTTCACTCACAAGGGGTCTTTTTTCGGGTTTTGTATCTTATGTCGATTGCTGTAATAAACTCATTATGCCACCGTCCATTTTTTGCGTAAATGGCCCCTGTCCGGTTTAGGTTTTTTTTTCAAGTGCTAATAGCTTCCGATACAGGTTGGAAATGGTTCAAACTGTAACTTCAGGTGTATCTTGCCACTAATTATCACCACTCCAATTTTTAGCTCCCTGCGTTCATTGGAGGCCGAGAAACGACTTCCGGAAGTAAGGGTTGGGTTTATTCACTTAGGGCATAAGACCGGAGGTGGGGGTCCAAGGGGTCTAGGGTTTCGAAATTAAGCTTCACTGAACTAGGCCTAAAACATACAAAAAATTGAGCCCAATACCGCCGCTAGTTTCCGGGTTCTGACAGGAACATTTACACATCCGGTGATCGTTATCACTTGCCCCCCAAGGGTCTGAGGGGTCCCGTTTTTCGTATGCCCTGGTCAAATCATGGCTAGTATCGCTCTTCTGAACTTTATAGCATTAGCCTCCGTAGTTCCAATTTTTTGAGGGGGGTTGCCAATTTTGCCAAATTTTGTTTTTTGGCATAGGAGGGACGATATGTTCGAAGACTGAACTATTTCGAGATCGACCCTTTGTTTGCTGTCCTTCTTAACTTAATGATTAAGCGATCTTATGCAAGGTTACTATAGCATGTAAAACAGTAGAATCGCCAACTCTACATGAGTTATTTTTGGAGCCTGGTTTTCTTTTATTTGAAAAAATTTTAGGAGAGAAAAACAGTTTCCATTTAACTATATTGCAGAGCAAATAGCTTATGAGCAACGTAAGATCAGTTTTTTGATTTGGTCGAAGAATTTGGTGTTACATTCCACAAATTTTTTAGATACTTCAATTGATAGTTTTCATTTAAGGATCCCAATTAATGAGAAGAGCCAAGCAAGATCTGATAAAAACTAGCAACATGACTCGACCTCAAGCGAGAGATGTAGATAGAAGAAGGAAACATGAAAAACAATGATCAACCACAAGCCTTGTATCGTTTGCTTGTCGAGATCACGCTCAACAGCCGCCCAGGATTTGAGCGGTTTGAGGAATTTTTTAACCATTGCTCTAAAACCGATCAAACCGCTCAAAAACTTGGGAGGTTTTTTGAATTTTTTCGTTGGAGGGCGCATATAATCACCCTTAGAGGGCGCATATAAGGGCAGAGCTTCTAACCTTTTGTAATACCACTTTGAATACCAACCTTTCGTAAAAGCCAAAAACCAGCCTAAAATGTTTAAGGTCCAAAAACAGTGGCCAAGGTTCACTAATTCTCCTAAAATTGGAAATCCGAGCAAACAATTCAAAATACTGCTCACAAAACGTTCAAACTGGCATTTCGAAAAATGATTCCAAGCGTAATTGTCTAATAAAACGCTCAAATGTTTGGTTAAATTAAAGCTGGAATCCTCGACTTGGATGGCGAGTGAACTCAATTTAAAAAATTTAAGATCAGCAGACTTAAAAAGCCATTAGGAAATAAGTAAGCCATCTCAGAGATAAAAGATAGAGTATTGAAGTTCTTGAGTGATATATTTGTCAGAGTTTGGACTGGATCAATTAATGACAAATTGTTCAACAGTTGCTAAGTTTTTGACAAAAAACCAATTTGTAATCGCTTAAACGGAAAAAACCTCCCCCCTAAAGTTGATAGTTTTTTGACGTTGAAAAATTGTGCAGCAGCAAAGATATAAGCGAGAAGCGTGGGACAAACATAAACAGAGATAGTGAAAGAAAAAGCTAGAAACTGCTTCAAGAACAAACGTTTTTGAAGAAAACGTTAGATAATTGTGTTGGCTTCTGAGTAACAACAATGTTTCAGAACCACGAAAAATTTTGAGGAAACTTCAGTCAAGGCACAGGTGTTCGAAAACAAAAGAAGAACTAAAAACTTTCCTTGTTTTTTTTTCTGAAAAGTTCATTGTTTTTCAAAACACAACTAGAAATATTCATGAGGCAAAACCAAAGTCATTCTCAATTACTTCACTCTTGTCTTATAACGCCGAGTCTTCATGTGCCTCAGTTTTATTTTGCGGCTTGACATCCCTTTCCTCTTTGTCTGTGATTTGTTTAACTTTTGCTCCTTACTTCGCCAATCAGTCCTGCTGGCCTCCCCTTGTGAGTGAATGCCAATCGCAGTGAATTCAGGTTCAGATCTTCATGAGTTGTTCTGGATCGTGCAGTTTAGTCTTTGAGAATGGCGGTTTTGTGTCAAGATTAATAAACACTGCTGTGCAGAGCAGATCTCTGAACAAGTCAGGCTTAACTTTCGTCTGCATTAGACAATCTCCAGTATCTGCAGTTGGTTTTTTTTTTTTAGTTTGTCAGCTCTTTGACATCAGGGTTGTAAAATATGGTATAGCCATACAATGGTGGTTTGAAAATCCATTATTATTATGGGCCTCTCGCTCACAATACATTATTGCAATAATGATAACTATGGAAAAATATGGTTAAATATGGTAAATTCATAAAAGCCATAATAAGAACAGAAACACTAAATACTCAATAACAAAAAAGCCAATAGTTTTTTTTAACAAGTTGTTCAATCGGATCATGCTAGTATGCATGAAATGGTATTGACATTCCAATAAACATGGTTGTTATGCAGAAGTATCTGGGCTTACCGATTCATTGTGTTCAATTTTTTCCGATAGTCAGTGTATATACCCCGCACGACACTGAATAATCGAAAATATCGCTGCAACATTTGATATGTGGATGACCAACGCGTCCATTCTTCATAGTTGGGCGTAAAGCAGTCTTTTTCCGCAACTGAGCCGAATACTTGAAGAGGGTTAACTTTTTCATCAAAATAAGAATTTTGTTTATAATGTCGGAAAAAGTGTCTAAAAAACGTCCGACGGCCAAATTCAGACGATTGGAACCAGATATAAACTATATTTGTTCTTTGATTATACATTGGATATTTTATCACTAGAAAATGTTTAATATTAACCAATCACGATCCATCTAACTAACAATCCACTTATTTGTAAGTGCTGAAATTACCTGTAATTTCAGCACCAGAGAGATTTGAATTTAACTTAGAAATTAGTTGGACTCTCCCGAGCACTTCAGCAATCGCAATAAGCCAGTATACTCTAGATCTATTGAGCCTAGCAGAGAATAGTTAAACACCCTGAGACTAGTAGATATAAGAGTAAGATTAGGATCGGTATTAGACTAAGAAGTTGCACGAATCTATCCGGCCGAAAAAAAGATAGCGTGACGAGCAGACCGTGTACCCTTATCCGAAAATACTCTATAAGTTTCACCTCGAACCTAACTCATCTGGTGCGACCATAAGTCTCGATCAAGACCTAAAAAAACCAAATAAGCTTAGAACTAACAGATAAGCTTATAATTAGACAAAAGTATCATCAAATTGTTACATGATAATAACCTAATTGAAATGTCTCTACGACTCAATAGATCAGAACCGCTATTCCGCACAATAATAGAACTACCAGGCATTGGAAGAAGATCTCGGACAAGAGACGATCTACGACTACGAAGAAACTTACCATTAACTTCATGGTCGTACAGCGAAAGCCAGACCAAACTTTTCTATTTAGGATTTTAATAGCAAAGAATTTAGAGTTTCATTTGCATACATAGAACCCGTGAAGAAAAATCTTCAATGATTACTACAGGCGCTAAATCCTAATCACTATTGTACAATAACGATTTATAAAAGCATCTCAAATCGTTCCCTCTAAATCTGCAGTAAGATTGAAAAAGATATCTGAAAAATATATTTATTAAAAGAAAAAATAAAAAATAGTTGAAATGATCATTAATAATTAGTATATACAAACCATCCTGGCATACCCTGCTTCATCACCTAAACATAATAGCAAACATTTAAATCGCTAATATCATCAAGCACTAAAAATTTTTTATCAAATAAATTTGAATTATCTTTAAAACCTTAGCTAAATTTTTATCCTTCTTTCATCTCAATTTATTCAATCTTAAACCAGATCATCAAGGCTTCCCTTGGATCTTCAGTAAAACTACTTAAGTTGAATCCAATTTATATCGTTAAACATTATATACCGATCATCAAGGCCTATCCTTGGATCAAAAAAGAACAATTTTGTTCTCCCCCACCCAATAAAAAAATGTCTAACGACCTCAAACGTCGATTCACATCACAAACTTTTCTAAAAAGACCCAGGACTATTAGAAATTTTTCAAACACACTAACCATTCAAATTAAGCTAAACAGTGAAGAACTTCGGTTATTCATCCTTCACTTAGTCCCCCCTCTTACCTGACCCAGGCTATACCTTAAATCTTAGTAAGAATTAAAATAGTATCTAACGAACTACCTGCGTTCTAATTATACCTGAACCTTGTGGATCGATTTACTATTCTCCGACCCTTGAACACAATCACTTCCCCTAAGTAAGATTTAGTAAGTTAACACCTTACCTTAGAATAGCAACGAGGAAAAAAATATATTCTTCGGACCCAAGTTAGGCTAACAAAAAAATCGTAAGGACTAACAATCTAGGATTTTAAAATCACTTATAACAACCTTGTACCTCTCATCCTAAGCCTTGTGTCACTGAACAATTTAGGAAATAAACAAACAATCATACTACACAATCGTAAAATGAATAACGAAACATACGATCTTGTAATTACACCGCATAAACAAACAATCGGATATATTCGCACAAAAGTCAAACAATAAAATTAAAAATTTTAAGCAAGCAAAGACAAATTACACGAAAAAAATTTTCAAAGCGTAGAAACGCAGTCCCCGAATCAGAAGTCAGCGATTTAGATGCACTCTACAAGCGAAAAGATACAGTAAATAAAAATTACCCAGTTCATGATCAATTATAATTTTCCGATTCAAGGAAAAATTAATATCAAAACAAGGAAAAAGAAGAATAAAAAAGATATACAAAAATAAACCAGTACGTTTATACAGTTGGAACCAACCAATCAGACACATTGAACATTACGCACTGACAGTCATAAAACGAAAAAATGAGTCAAAGCCCAAGTGACAAAAGTCCAGACGAAGACTCGGTTTTCCCATTTATCATCATTTCACTCTGAAGACAGAGGACAAACACTATTTTTTGTCATAACCTTATGGCAAATATATTTGAACAAGGAATTAGCCCATGCAAAGCAGAATTCCCAGAAATAAAAATCAAAAGACAAATTGTCGACCATTACATAAAAGGAATATGTAACTTAACACAACAATAGGGAATTTACACCATAGAACTCAGTACAACAAGAAACTTTCATGGCAAATATGTTATCCAAACAGATGACGTCGATATAGAATTTTTAAAAGTATTCACAGAATACATTAAAAACATACAACATCAAATTTCACAGAGAGCAAATCCAATTTTCACTAAAGATGTTTTGCAATAATATATAATTATTTATATATACTAGAAAAAAAAACCGAAAACACATCACCGGTTCAAACATCAAGACTTACAAATGTAGTAAATGAAATCTCTTTTGAAATGAAAAATTTTTGCATGGTTCATAATAGATTATTTTGCACATAGTAATGATTTAATTGCACAAGCCAGAAAAATTTTCAGACCTCAAAGTACCAATGACGACACTGTTATTGCAGAACAATCAGACTATATTTGGGACCCTGAATGGTCTCATCCATTATTTCTGAAGAATATTCCAAAAGACATCTCAAGTCAAGCAATCAGTACAATAACTATTCACGAAGACTATATAAAAATAATACCACTGACAATAGATGCAACACCTTTACACTATAATTCATTCTTACCTAATAAAAAACAAAATAATAGTTTAAAATCAACTCTTGTACAGCAAGAAAACTTAAATGGAACTAGAAACCTTACACAACAAGATATTCAAACACCATCACATTTTATAAATGAAGAAATAGTTGAAACCATTGTAACAACTACACAACAGAGTATTTCACCAATACATTCAAATTTTACAACGCCAAAACCAAAGACTTCAATGTTAGCCCAAGTAACTTTACAATCTACAGTTAAACCCTCGGTTGCTCCAAAACATTTACATATGGATTACCAAACATTTAGACCAATGACGAAACCACCACCACCACCACAAAAAAAAAGAATTTTCACCAGAAGTAATTTTGCAGAACACAATTATAAATATGTAAATAGATCGCAAACATCTAAAACCCCTCGTACAAATCAGCATAATCGTTCTTTTTCACAACGACAAAATCCCCAATAATACACATCAAATTTCGTAAATTTTAATGATAAACCACGTATTCTAACAGAGCCAAGTGGAAACTACCCATTTTTCAACAGAATAAAATAACAAAAAACCATACCAATACAAACAAAAAACAACTTACTATACACCTTATTATCATTCATCAGATGATGACAATTTTCATGACCAAAACCATCAACAAAATTCTCAAAACCAAAGACTTATCACGTAAATTCCAGTCTTATCACGTAAATCAACCAGATATTTTTGAACCATATACACAAGAACAACAGACGCGACAACCTATACCACATCACGCAACCCAAAATAATAATTTTTATTCGCAAAATCCAGCAAATACTGATTATTATTAACCAACACAAATGCAAAACGAAATACCACTACCATATTATTTACAAGTGGACGAGATAACAAAAAACCTACTGACAAATTTCTCACAAATGCCAAATGCCGCAGAATCACTACAAATGACTATGAATCCATGCCTCATGGGTGGATCATCAATTACATCAAATAAACCACTAATGGTATTCACAGGCACAGACACTGAATATTCTGTAGAAGATTATTTAAATGCAGTAACAGCAAATTTAACTTTAAATATAGGACCTGAACCAATTAAAACGCCACTACATCAAAATTGGATACATAGACGCACAGCGTTGATACAAACAACCTTAGATGGCGCAGCTCGAAAATGGTTTTCATTATTACCTATAGAAATAAAATCAGACTGGAAAAGATTTACACAAGAATTTTCAAAAATGTTTGACTCCGAAAGAAATAAACAACACCAAAGATTTTTATGTAATGAAATTTGCAGATTACCAAATGAAACCATCAAACAATTAGCAGTACGTATCGAAAAGCATATTCATTAAATACACATGACTATAAAAACACAAAAATGACAGAAATTTTAATGATGACCTTAACACCTCAATTAAGGAAAATAGCAATAAAAAAGAGAGCATCTCATCCTTCTTCAATTCGAGAGCCAGATTTAGATTTTCGAAAACTAGTAGACAAACTAGAGCAAGCGGAAATCTCAATGAAACTTGAAGAAACAGAAAAACTTAAACTACAATATGTTAATAGACTCGAAACAAATACCAAACAAATAAACAACATACAAGATTCAGATGTAGACCTTACTGAGAAAATTACTAAAATTTTGAACATATATGAGAAAAATCCCAAAATCAAAGGTAAACCATCTTTCAAGAAATGGTGTATTATTGTCGAAGATTAGCATTGCCGAATGTAGACAAACACAACATGATAACCAAAATAAACCACAAAAGTACAAAGAACCAAGTTAATCAATCTACCAATACAAAAAAGGATCAAAATTTACCAAAAAAATATACATAGTTATAACAGCACTGGTAAACCACTCCCAAATATTTCAAATTACTCAAGAAACCAATCACTTTATAGCTCTAATTATAGAGGTAGATCGCCAGAACAAAGAAATTCACAAAATTTCTCACAAAACAGATATAGTCGATCAAATAGCCAAAATAACCAGTATAGAAACAACTATTCACGATCAAATTGAAACAGAAGAGTATTTTTTGATAACAGTTCCAATTCAAATTCTAGGAATAGACAAAATTCAAACGATAGATCAAGTAATTCATCATACAATAGAAATAGAAACGACTCGAATAACAGAAATAAAAGTTATACAAATAACAGAAACCAACGCTACCAAAACAACAGATCAAGAAACAATTCTCATAACAAACCTAATTATCAAGGAAACAATATCAATTACTATAATAGATTACGAAACAACTCACAAATTAGGAATCCCAACTATAATAATCAAAGAAGTTATTCTCAATCCCCTTATCGAAACAACAATCGTTACCCTGATTCCCAACACAAATATAGAAGTAACACGCCAAAGCATCAGAGACAAATTAATCAGGTACAAACAACTGAAGAAACAATTTCAGACCCCCCTGGTATTGACAACACAGAAAATACCGAACTACAATTAAATCACATTAATTGTGAATCAACAGACAGCGAGAGTGATACATATAACACTATCTCAGTTAATATGATCACAGTCGAAAACGACTACGAACCCATTAAATACGAACAACCCTTTAGTTCACACATTTACGAAAATCAATCGGAACTTCTTCAAGACTACTATACTAGATCCATAAGAAACGATGTATCAATTGAACAGAATGTAAACGAAATAAATACAGTAGTCAATAACGAAAAACAACGCTGAAGTACAAATCACATTTACCAAAATATACAAAAAGAAGAGCCAAGAGAAAAAATTTAGACAAACCCATTTCTCTTAGAAAGCCCAAAAAGTAAAGAATTTCAACCACCCGATCTTGAAATAGATTTTTTAATTGATTCAGGAGCAGAATCAAATGTTATTAACATCCCTACTTGGAATGAAATCAAATCGTTACACCCAATCCTAACACCTATAAAAACCGCCAGTAAATTAGCAGCAGCACAAGGATCAACATTAATAAATTACGGAAAAATCCAACTTTTCCTTGTTTCCACTAGAACAAGGGAACAGAAAATAAAATATTAAATCAACCATTTAAATGAACATTTCACATTACAGACATAAAACCCAATATATTTGGCATACCATTTATAACTGAGTATATTCCCACAAAAAACTTTTTGAATAGCAAACTCCATATAAAAGGTAAATAAACAAGGACAAAAAACACATCCTTAACATTCTTTCAAAGATTAAGCAAACAACCACCCTTTTTCTCCAAGTTTTACCCTATTTATAATCAGGAACGAGAATAGTTGAAACCACTATCAAGAAATGCATATAATTTTTCCATTAAACAAGTCCACCAGTACGATAAGAACCAAAACAAACAACGTTTCTTTATGTCAGACCTTGAATTTAAACCAATCCATAAATTTTTTAGAATCACAATCTCATCCATAAAATACAGAAACATTCAAACTCAGATATTATTTCATTACACGTATATAACAGTTCACCATACCAGATAACACTACCCTTAGGACTCTTAGGATACTGTGAAACAAATGCTACAACTCCACCCACAAATGAAGTAGCATATCGAGTCAATAATATATTACAATTACTAGACATATGTCAATCCACAATTCTTGATGAAGAATTATCAATAAACAACATAATGAGCAACAAAAAAAGAAACACTGACTACTTCACAAAAACGTTTAAAATATCACATTATACAGAAGAACAACAAAAGTTTCAAACAATGTTTAATTTTCAACATTCCCAAATAACACAAAAAGAATTCGATAAATTAGACAAACTGTTATTAAAGTTTCCGACAGTTTATGCAACATCCAATTTCGATGTTGGAAAAATTAGTTCACCACTACATTTACCTTTAAAACCTGACGCAGTTTTCAAAAAACAACGAACAAGTAAAGTACCGATACATTTACAAGATAAAGTAAACAGACTACTTGACATTTTAGAACAATATGAAATTATATCATCAGTAAACAAAGAAGAACAACCAAAAGGTAACACCTTTATCAACCCAGTTATCATCTTAGCTAAAGGAGAACCACTAAAAATTGTTCTAGATGCTAGATACCTCAATTCACTAATTGACGAAACTAAATGTAATTGGCCCATTGAACCTATTCAAGTAATTCTAACCAAAATAAATGGTAAATACTTCACAACCGCAGATATAAATAGTGCATACAACCAAATGCCACTAGATCAACAGTCACGACGACTAACACAATTTGTTATTGAAAATCAACAATACGAATTTATTAGATTATTCTATGGTATTTCCATAGGACCAGCAGCTGTTTCAGCCTTTATGAGTAAAATTTTTAGACCACTTATACTCAAAAACCATGCAATCACATACTTAGATGATGTTTTCATGCAATCACAAACGAAAAACGAAATGTTTATAATTTTAGAACAATATCATCAAAAACTCAAAAAAATGAAAACTTGAAAGCAGCCCCAGACAAATCAAATTTTTTCTTAACACGCGTAAAATTTATTGGCCACATTATTGAAAGTAACACTATAACTCCATTGAAATCACGAATACACGCGATTCAGAAACTTCAACCACCCACAAATAAAAAGAAAAACCACGAATTCCTTGAAATGTTAAATTTCTTAAGCAAATATGTATACAAAATGCAATCATACTTAAGACCTTTCTACAACATCCCTAGACAACAAAATAACTTCGAATGGACTACCGAACATCAAAGAAGATTCAAAGAAATAAAAAAATTGTTAAGAGAACAAATGTCAAATGCAATCCCTGACCCGAATCAGCCATTTTATGCAATGTGCGATGCCTCAAACTTTGGCATCGGCGCAGCATTACTACAATCACACAATGGAACAAACAAAATGAATCTTATATCAGCAAATTCTCGCTTATTTACACCAGCTGAACTACGACTCTCTACTCTCATGAGAGAATGCACAGCTATAATATATACACTTACCGAATATGAACCTCTTATACTTGGATCTAAACATCCAACGGTTCTATTTACATATCATAAACCTAAAATTTTTTTCTTCACACAGAAACCAAACCCAAACCATAGAGTTTATAAATTTCAATTAATTTTTAATGAAATTCCCAAACTTATATATAGTTTGGACAGCAGGAAAAAATCTCGCACTATTAGATACATTAAGTAGAAATACACCTTCTGAACTACTTACACGAAAAACTACAGTTGAAAGATCACAAAATATTAAATTATATCTTGCAGAAAATGACACATCACCCAGATTGGAATGCAAATATGCAGTAAAAACTGATATAAATCAGTCACAAATAAAAAACTTACAACTTTTCCCACTCTACTTAGATCTTCCAAATTACCACTATGAAGTAGATTAATTAGGAACATCCACATTCAAACCAATTCCCTATTCACATTGGATAAAAATTAACACTCAACAAAAAACAATCAAACAACAACCACACAAAAAAGACACCTATCCATTGATAGAAAAAGAAAATTTAACTGATGAATTAAATTTATCAGGACCACCAGTAAATAATTCAAAATACACGATAACCTGTAAAAATAAAAATAACTTCATGACCCACTCGACACAATTCCTCTATCAAAAATAGAAGTTAAAAATATTTTTCTACCACCAACAGAAAAAATTACACTACACTTATTACAGAAATATCAAAACTTTGATCCCGTTATTCGCAAACTCAAATCATGGCACAAATATAAAACAAAACCAACAAAAGCTGATACAACAATATTAGGAAATAAAACACCAATCCGATACTTCACAAAATACAATAATACAACTATTAATGAAACCACAGACCTTTTAGAACATCAGACACCCGATTTTAAAGTACCCTGTCTCCCCCTCAGCATGATGCTAATAGCATTTGACATATCTCATACGCAGCATACAAAAGGACATTCAGAATCAGAAAAGACATGTTCAAATTTTACACAAAGTTTTTACATCCCAAATGCACCAATTTGGATTAAAGTATTATGCAACGATTGCATAATATCTCAATTAAATAAATCTTATCCAAATCAAGAATAAATAGCAACAAAACAAGATTTCAAAGGACAAAGTCTATATTTCAATCATAGAATTTCATTCGACACAAAAGGACCAATTTCACCATCCTCCGAAGGAAATTCTTATATTATGGTAATTGTTGATGCATTTACACACAACGTAGCACTCAACCCAGCACCACATTGTAAGGCTTACTACGCATACACAATACTTTACGAACATTGGATAGCTAAATTCGGACTACCAGAAATACTAGTCACAGATAACGGCACAAAATTCAAAAATAACGAAATCATCACATTATGCCACCTATATAATATCAAACTTAAACCACGTACATCTCATGCACCTTGGACAAATGGATTAGTCGAAGGTATGAACCGTTCACTACAAGAATACCTCAGATGCATCATTAAAGGAAATGGTACACAATATACTGAATGGTCAACAGATGTAAAATTATTCCCATTATTCTATAATTCACAAATTACAACAACTTTAGGAATGTCAAAATACGAACTGGTTTTTAATCAAAAGCCACGAAAACCAATCATGTTTACACTAAACGCTCATAAAAATGCACAAGTTTACTGTCAACCCAACAAAGATTCAATTTGTTATAACCTACCGTTACACACATGATGAAGACCACTTTCATCAGCCACAAATTTTGAAATTAGCTTCCGCTACACATACCGAATGGATTTTCAAAAAGAGATAAGAAAAACAATGAAATCTACCAAAAAGTAACAAAAAATTGTTACAAAGGCAAAATGAAAATAACCAAATTAATTCACTCTTCATGCCAGCCACAGACTTAAAAATTGGAGCATTTGTTTTGTACCAAATTTTACTACACAAAAAGGAATATCCAAAAAATTACAACCACTTTGAAAAGGACCATACCAAATAATTGATAAACCTACTGAAGTAACATACAAACTTACTGACTCCAGCAAGAAAGAAGTAATACAACATCGTGACAACCTTTTACCTTATTATCCCAAGGAATACGCTCTTCGCGAATTAACTCAAATACATTCGTTCGCAGGTTTACACATAGTTCAAAATAACCCACAAATAGAACAAAATCAACATGATAATACTACCAAAAATACAAAAACAATTCAACAACAGAATATAGACCCTCAAAGATCAAATACACCAGAACCAAAAATACCTCAAAAAAAAGGAAAAATTGAAAATTAACATAAAATTTTTTACCACAAAGTCAACAACAAAAACCCGAACATAGAGAATCATCACGTCTTAGAAGTCAACCGCGGAAAAACCAAAAACATTCATTCCACACTCTGAAATATTAAAGAAAGTTGAATTTCAGAAACAACCTTGATTTAAAATAAGGTAACATTCTATTAAATCGCTTTACACCTTCACAATTCTCTGAAAACATGCTAAAAATAATATCGATCAAGTTTAGTTCAAATTCAACCAATAGAAATTGTTCAAATTGTCACCTTGCTATCTGTAACACAAACTTATTTAGCCGATGGAAATTTATATCCAGGCATATCTATAACTCTAACTTTACAACCTCCAGGTCAAAAATAAGCAACTCGCTAATATTTGACAACTAAAATAAACACTACTTCAATATTATAACCCTCTCCTATCAGCTTATACAAAAATCAACAAAATTTTCCCAATCCAGACCTCAAAAGTCCCCCAACCAAAAATGGCAAATTAACCTAAAGTAAAAAAGCCCGATGATCATTTGGCCTAAAGCACAAGTATTTCAAAGATACCCCCATTTATTCAACAATTGAAAACAATAATATGAAGACCTCCCGAACACCAATCAAATAGACCTCAACAGTTTTTCACGAAACTCAACCCACTTGTCAAAAAATCAATAAATATTCCGACCACACTTGAATTTCGACTCAAAACTTTAAAAAAGTATTCGACGAACAAATCACTTCGTAAAAGCTTCTCTCATAACAAATGATCATATAAAACAAAAACTTCTAAACCTCTTCACAAAATTTTTCAATCTTTTTCAAATTTTGATATACTTTTTCATTGAAACTTTTGAATTCATAATAATAATTACTATAAATTTTTGCAATCTTTGATGAATTTTCTATTCCCTATTTGAGATATATCTCCAACTCTCCCAAATCCTTGACCGCATCTACAGGTACGAATACGTATAATCTATCTAAATGATACGAACTATTTTCAGTCGAACAGATATTTTTTTTATTCATAATTTTTCTCACGTTTTTAATCTCCCTCATCATGACAATATGCAAATGTATCAAAAAGCAATAGTCACTTTTGCCCTAGCAATCATCCTCTCGATACTCTTTATTGAAGAATATTATAATAAACACAAGTTTTCCAGAAAAAAATTAAAATCCAGATAATTTTCCAAAATTGATAATCAACCACCACCAAACCAGCCCCCACCCCTCCCATGAAAGCTCAAAAACACCCACAACTACAAACAATCCTCAAACATCAACACGCATTTCTTTTCAAGACAATCCATACACCTTTGAAGAACGACAGGCACGCTTATCACAACCACTAGAACCAGTTCATCGACAAGCGTCTTTAAGTGAACCAACATGTAACTTATAAGCCACCCTGCAACAAGACCTCAATCGAGTTAGACATATTAGCAAAAATCAAAATACACGTAATATACATAGACAAATTATACATCCGCGAAGAAATAGAAATTTTCAAACCCCTGAGGTCATTTTAATATAGCTCAATCACCAACACCAACTACCTCAGAACTTTCAAGCAGTACAGTACCAGAAACTCCCATGTTCTGTCACAACAAAGCATCTCAAAAATACCCTCAGACTACCTAGGCTCAACCCCCACATCACAACAAATCCGAGAAAACCTTTTTAGTCCCCCAGACACCACAGAAAGACCACCATATTGGACAACACACTCATTTACACAAGGTGAACTGAACATAGTAAAGGATCCAATAGATATTTCTTCTGATACAAGACTATCATCATTACTAGAAACACTCTCACTTTTGTCAACACCATCAATAAGTCAAGTCTCACCAACACTTTTTCCCCTTAATTTTTCCAAACAACCTGGACGTTAGATACCGAGAACAATCATCGTCTAATATCCCTTCACCCTTTCGCAACACCTCCCCCACTATTTGGACAACATCAAGAAAGTAACCGAATCCATAGTTGGGCACTTATTAGATTACAATATAGACAATATCCACGTAGATATCCGAGAGCATAACATTCAAATACTTCAACAAAACAGTCTTCAATTAAAGTTCGAAATCACAGTCAAACTTAATAATATTGTTCAGCATCCTTTTCCCCTAAGTTCACTAAACATAACAGCTCAATCACTACCTCCTCCATTTATAACAACTGAAGTAATATATAACTACGATAGATACACTAAAAACACAATTGGATATATCACATTTTTTAACCCATACTCCGGATTTTTGTACACATGTATATTTCAAAGTTATTTACATTTCAACACATTCTTTTTTCAATTTTTTCCGAACACAGTACAAATCCATCCCCTCGTACAGGACCTCAGAATTTATTAGTAACACACTATGATTGTGAAGAAAACGAACAAAAAACACTACACAAATACGCTATAAATCAAGTAACACAATGCAAATCAGAAGCAAAAGCTATAGAAAGCACAAATGTAATAGCAACACTATACTCAAAAATTCGATCAAAACAAGTTTACAGCAACATTTCCGAAAAGAAAAAAACATTGCTCACAAGTCTCAAACGGAAATAAAAACCGACTAGACCACGAATCTTTCTATCAGAGTAATATAGAAAGATTACTACATTCTAACCATCAAGATTGCAAGAATGAACTTAGACGATTAAACTTAACACAAAACGATGGAACAAATAGAAAACTTGTAAATTTTCAAGTTTTCCCAGACTCAGCACATCGAGCAGAACTTGAAAAATACCAAGGTCACATTAGACTAAACAGAAGTTTTCCCTTTCATGGAACACATGGAAGACTGACATACGATCTCCATGATAAACAGTGGATACCACACATAGGTATCAATGATCCCTCAAATTGCAAAGCAGATGCAAAAAACAAAGGATATCAAGAATAGAGGTTTTTTGAATGGAAAATACAACTTGAAAAAGTACAATTAACACGAGATTTAAAAGACGACACAATCCTCTACCAAGGCATTAGACTCCCTTGCAAAAATGACCAAGGATATTGCGATCCAACAACACGCACACAAGCAACCATAGTATGGTTTCCTGAAGAAACCTGCACAGTTTTCCAAGTTGCAAAAATACACGCTAGAATGATTAAAATTCACCAAAAATATTTTATTGAATCAATCCCATTTGAAAAAGTCAACCCAATTGAAATACTAAGTACTAATTTTAGAAAAACCCATAATATCGAAAAGAAATTGACACGTTTTCAAATAATTCACGAAACAGAATTTGCATTTAAATACAAAAACCCACTCTACAAAACACAATACTCCGAAAAACTTGTTGAATATGACAAAGGTTTTGACATGACCACCGGAAAAATAAAATTTGACCCCTATGCAACACATCACCTAAAAAACGAAGATACATCATACATCCCAGTGAATCTCCGCAAAAACACAGGAAATCCTCGTGGAAGACTAGAACCATACGACAGTGAAAGTACATGTTTACAAGAACTATCATTAAGGAATAATACCTATTTTGGCGCAACACATTATGACGTTCACTTAGATATGAAATTAGACTGCACAATTAGTAGAATATTCCAGGTATTGTCACTTTCTGAATTAGAAACACTCCATCAACTATGCGAATTAGAAATAACACAGATTCTACAATCACTCGCATTAGCAGTACTCAAAATACCATACGCAGGATATTTGTTATCCGGAAAAAGATCAAATTTCCTCGACTATGAAGGAAACATTTTATGGTTTTATACTTGCACCAAAAAAGTATCACCACTATATGTTTTTGAAGACAAACGTTGTTACAAAAGAACCCCCATATTCTACAAAAATAAAGTGCATTTTGTTGATACACTTTCAAGACGAACAAATTTTTGGAATACCGCAGTCCCATGTGGATTAGAAAATACCCACAACGTCGTACAATTAAACCCTGATGAAGATAAACACTATCTACTTACACCATACCCTACACTCATGCAGCCACTAAAAAAGTTTTCACCAGAAAGCATTCGAGCTATCGCTCGCAACCCAAATATCGATTTACAATCAATAGGTATATATTCTAAATCCGATATACAACATCACATTAGAACACAACAGTTTCAAGAACTTCTAACTCAAATGGACACTATACAACGACAATCGATAGACCAAAATTTACGAAAACTTGCAGAAACAGCAGGATTTTCAGACATTTACGCACAAGATTACAGCGGATATTTTAAAGACATCAAAGATTACATATATTTAAACGGTGAAAAATATCGACCACAAGATATATCACCAATCAATATCTTTTGTTTTGTAAGTTTGAAAAACGAAGTTATAGCCTTCCTAGGATGGCCATATTACATCTTAGAAAGATTGATTATCTTATACGCAATGTTTATTTTTATTGGATTTCGTTTTTCATTACTAAAAGGAATCTATAACACATGCGCAATACATACACAAGTAAACAGACAAGCCAGCGTAGCACGCATATTATTTGCAGGATTTTTTGGATTATCAATAAAAACAATCCTCCTAGATGCACAAATTAAAGAATACAATACAAAACTATCAACAAATCCCAACACATACGATGACTCAAATAATAACACAAACGGATTACCTACGGCACCCCATTTGCCAAATAATCATCCATTATCTTTAGTCTCACGAAACTTTCGAAACTTAGCAACCACAAACCCCCTAAACTTAAGACCCAGCCACATACAAAGTCCCATCCAACACATAGTGACACAATAACCTTCAATTGACAATACAAACGAACAAATCACTGAGCAGACCCATACCACCAATTTTCAGTCTCAAAATAATCATTTTTTTATCCCACGATGAGCAGACAAATTGGATCACTCCACCGATCAAACTCCCACCCTGCCAACTTCCAAAATCCACTCCTTTTTTTCACTTTTTGCTTTTCCGCCACCTGATTCACCACAAGCTAACACATCATCCGGCATCAATTCTGACACTGACTCAGATATCACAATTTATACAACAATTTCACAATTCTATAATTCTGATATTGAAACCCCCGACGAATTCGCCGATTCAGAACCATATCCTTCTACACATACCCCGACCAGCTCAACAATCTTTTCCAAACTCCCTTTTAAACCTATACAATCCCATAGCCAAAATACATCTCCCTACACTCCTTCTCAATTAACCCCAACTTACTCCCCATTCAATAATGAACGCTCCACCAAGAACTCCCCTGATAATATCCAACTTTTGGAAGAACTAGATAATTTCATAACACTCCAACAACAATTGCTATCTCCCCACACCCCGACTATTCACCAATTATCATCAAAAATAACATCATCAAATCCACCAAGACCCACACCAATTTCAGATTATACTCCATCATTAGCTCATTCATCCACTTCCACAGAATCATCCAACAGTACTAACAGTGCTTATAGAACCTTTAAACGTAAATTTCCCAATCATCCATTCCCATCCAAACCCGGAACCGCCCGAGAATATATACATCATCCAGACCACACCAACACAACGTATTTTCTTTAAACAACTCTACCTTTATTTCCACAACACACACTAAATCAATCAGATTTTAACCGTGAACCACGTCATTTTGTAGATGAACATGTATTTATACCCACATTTCATTGGACAGCTTATTATAGTTTCACTAACCCCCTTACACTACCACTCTATACTACCACTATCGATATTGAAAGGAATAAAGACGAATTGTTCAGATTAACCACAGCACTCACAACACGACAATTTACATACGTAGGATATAAAAAATTACTAAAAACATTCACTGCAGCCTGCGCTAACGACTACTCACTTGAATGTTACGATCATAACATAATCAGATCTAATCAAGACCAATTTCTTGACGACGATAAGTTCGCTAATCCACAAATCACAGAAAATTTTTAATTAAATCATCAAACATATTCACACTTAACATACTAGATAAAAAGCATGATCACATAATTTCAGAAGCACTATCAGACATCCAAGCATATGAATCATTAAACAAAAGATTTCAAACATTTTCACTAACCTTTCACTTCTTGATACCAAAAGAACGCAATTTGCAGTGCTCACACGACATCATGTTGAGAACTAAGCAAACACATAATTATACTTACTATTGCTTTATCCAAAATCAATTTCATTTGCACACACCATCACGTCAACCCCACCACAGATTTCAGTTCATTAAATCCAAATACAGCTCACCATTCATTTTTTCTAAAATTCACGTATTGCATTAAAAATACTAACTTTCAAGGCATCCTCCGAAATTATGATCCCATCACTCAAATGTATATATTTTGTCCACTCACGAAGACCTTCAACGACGAAGAATCCCTACCCCTGATCATTCCGCATGAATATATCCAACCTATAGAAGTACCCATTTTAGAATTCATTCGTAATACTAAATATAACAAAAAAAACTTATAATCTAATCCAGAACACGAATTTGCAGTAGGCACCAAAGAATGAAAAACCATCAAAGCACTGCAATTGCTTTACCCACTGTTGCAAACTAAAAACATAATACGCATACTAGCAAAACTACTAACTACCTCAGACGCCATTCACGACATTTTTCCAAACGGCTTTTTCCCAGATGACTAAAGGTATTTATGAATTTAATAATTCTCAAACTATTTAATTCCAAACCAAACTAACCATTTTATTCAGTAACTTGTATTTTCTTTAGCCTTCACATCACGATCACCTTCAAAGCAAGAAAAGAAAAATAAAAATAAAAACTCTTTTTTCCATTTTAAACTCTATATAACCAATAGCACTAAATGATACAGTAAAAAATAATTTAAAGTAGTAAATTCATTTCTAAATTATTCCCCTAAATGTAGTAAATTTCAAATACGATGCAAATAAATTAACTTTTAATCCCAGGAGCAGTAAAATTTCACCTTAAAAGTAGTAAATTCATACGATTGAAATGCGGTACTAACCTTTTCTATAACTTCTGTTTAAACGCACAGAAATTCTCTCCACAATTGCACAGCTCGCCCACGAGGAATTGTTTAAAGTAATGAATTCAATTTTTAAGTTTCCACTAACAACAACTCAAACAAGCAATAACAAGTTAACACTTTTCCTTTAACCCGAATGGAATGGAATTATATAATAACCAAACTAACCAACGCAGCTTACTAAACACCATAAACCATAAACTAACAGCTTGACTAAAAAAAGAAAACCCACGGTACCCAAACCGGATTGAACCAGCTTAAAACTGGATAAATTATTCATTTGAAGACTATTACCACATCTAAAAAAGAAACAAAAAAACACCAAAAAGTTGCAAGACAAACCCAAACCACAAACAATTTGATTTTTGAGAAAAGGATACAACAAACGAAACAAAAGGAAAACGAAAAAACAAAATAACACAAAAGTAAACACAAGACAGGACCCTTAAAAAACCAGCACGAAATCATACTCCCCTTCCTGGCCTAACCCACAAGAGAGGACGTCCTGAGCATGCTCTATAGCCGGCCTAACCCACCGTGCTACATCCACGCTTTGTGACCACATCACTATTTTTGACAAGAGGTACTCAAGTGTAAAAAACTCTGAAAAATAACTGAACTAAAACTAAAACGCTTTTGCGAAAACAATTAATCGAAATCATAACTAAAAAATAAGAACTAACAAAATTTTATAAAATGTAAATTATAATATGCC